>NW_015549628.1:880912-901621 GCF_001515605.1 Sinocyclocheilus anshuiensis | reverse complement strand
TATCTTTCTCAACAAGGAGCTGGTAACATCGTTGTTTCTAAAGGAATTAAAGCCACAGCTTCACTGTTAATAGAGAAATGCGGCAAAACGGTGGTAATTCATACATACACAGCCCCTCTCTCTCTCTCTCTCTCTCTCTCTCTCTCTCTCATAAATGAACACTTGAATTACACTTTTACACTGAAGTGGAGATCGCTAAACTGCAAGCTTACCAGTGTTTTCAGAAAGTTTGGAAAAGTTTATCCACAGTGGAGAGAGAGCGCGTGCACATGGTTGCCAGGTTGACAAAGATAAGTAGCACACTTAGCAGATATTTCCGTATTGCGCAAGTGTGAAGCTCTGTTTCGGGGATTACATCTCTTCATATCAGGCAACCCCGGTTGTGTTCCTCTGCGGCCAGATTAAACCTTGTTGTAGCCTATATATTATGCGCTATTCATTATTTTTTAGAAACCTCGCGCTTTTCTACTCAATTTTAAACGTTGTTCTTGTATTTAAATTAAGCGCGGTCCACTGCTGCACATGTGCCACAATATCGATACAGGGACAGCTGTATCGATACTCGTCTCGTCAAATCTCTGTGACGATACATCGTCGTGTATCAATGTATCGAACACAGCACTATCGTGAAGCACCTTTATTTTTAAGAGTGTTTGACAGCATTTACAGGATGCATTGAGGAGGAGCCTAAACTACACTCAGTGGCTAAGTGATGCTTATGGTCCATGATATTGGTACAGATTCTGTAATAAACAATGCATGACTGTATATTTCAAGTTGGAAAAGACATTTAGTTCCCACTTTAAGTGAACCTTAGTTCCCAGGTCATCTACAAGATGGATTAAAATGCTGATAAAGTCAAGAAAAGATGAGACATAAACACAAGACAGTATGATTGAAATGTTAAAATGTAAAATAATAATAATAAAATAAGTAAAACACGTTTATTCTGTGGCACCTAAAAAAATAATTTGGCGCCTACGTTTTTTTCTTATAGGAGCCAATGGCTCCTTACTCGATTTTTTTGTCTGGAGCCCTGATAGGTAGTGGTAATTTTCTGCCAGGACATTATCTGTTAAGTTTACAACACAATTCAAAGCACATTTGAATCTGAAAAAATCTATTCGGAAAATTCCTTCATTTTAACATAGTACATTGTTTCAGTATTTTTACTGAAAAACAAGACTGATACTAAATAAGATTCGGCGTGATTTAGTCACCATATTTGCAGTTATTTTGTGATTTGAACTTGGGGCCCTATCATACACCCACAAGTGTTTTTGCTAGTTTCAGCCCGACGCAGTTTTAATTTTCTCATCCTGCACTGCGTTGTTTAAATAGCAAATGCATTTGTGCCCATTTGTGCTCCCATGGGCGTGCTGGTCTAAAAAAGAGCTGTGTTCAGGCGCATTGTTGCGTTGCTGTTTTGAGGAACTGAAAATAGACTGCGCCATTGACCAACTCAAACCTGGTCAGTCTGGCGCAATATTTTTTCTTTGTTATTTAAAGAGTGCATTAGTAATATGTGTCTATAGGCGGGTGCACAACGCGCGCACACTTTGCTTATTACACACACAGGGACGCGCAGCAGCATACAAACATTTTTTTAAAAGAAAAATTTAATTCCGCCATGCTCATGAACACTTAACAATAACTGTGGAACACACACTATTTATACACTCATACACTTATTTATCTAACACTCATACTCAGTCTACACCGCAAATTTCCACATAATATACAGTACCTGTACATACAAAACTGTCTATTGTAATATACCTGCACATACAATTGTCGATTTATATATTTTTATTCCTTATTTACTTGTGCAATTTTTTATTTTTTATTATCTGTGTTTTTTGTTCTGTCACTGTCATTCTGTTACACTGTGGAAGCTTCTGTCACGAAAACAAATTCCTCGTATGTGTAAACATACCTGGCAATAAAGCTCATTCTGATTCTGATTCTGATTAATTTTGAACTGTGATATAACAATCAGCATCTCATTGCTGTTGCTTAGACATCAGGAAATGCCATAAAATCACATTAACAAGAATTTATTTTACTGTATTTCATTTGATTAGCCTGCTGTGTATGTACACATTCTATTTCTGATCATTTTAGATGTCGGTGTAAATTGGTTGTTCATTTTCAATAAGTAATTTCAATAAGTCAACAAAATACAAATAATGGCCTGCATTTCCAATCAAATATCAAACCGGCGTTTTCATCTCTATTGACTTGTACCATTTTTAAAAAATTTTTATTTGATTAATTGTGTAGACTCAGTATGAGAAATTATATTAATCTTCCAAGAGGCCTTTTTTAAATATAAGTTATACGCTAGTTAACTTACTATGAATGTATGTGGGGGCCATCAGGGTCAAAGGTCAGCTTCATATCATACACACATCCACACAGATCTCTATCATCTGCACCATTGAATCTCAACACTTGGTCCCTCACAATGTTCCTATGTTTTCACTGAATTCATTGCACTGTGATCCTAATAACCTGCTCTCGCTCACTGTTAACTAACTACCCATCATCCTTTGCTCCCATCCAGCTGACCAGCTGCCTCAATGTTGATGATGTTGTTTATTGTTGTTAATTGTTGTGTCGGTGTTGTTCTTGTTCCCGTGCTTTAACCTGTGTTGATGTGGCTACTCGTTCTCGCCCCCATGACCGTGCCGCTGTGCTGTGCTGTGTAAATCATGCATGGGCTTTGGGTGCATGGGAAATGAAGGGGTTACACTGGCCAGCCTGATGGAGAAGAAGAAGAAAGGCTTTAGCTGGTTCAGCCAGTCCTCTGACACTCATGGTAAATCTCCCTCCCACCCTTCTGTCCCTTTCATATGTGTGATAACTTGATGATATTCATGAATATTACCTGTTAGAAGCCTTGTACAGTGTTTGTTTAATAGGCATTTTAAAGTGACTGATTCTGCATTTAAAATCTGATTGGAAAACATTATTAAATACCAGGTTACAAAATTGACTGATATTTCTAGTGGGATAATGAATTAATTCACTCATGTTTTTTGGGGGATTATTATTATTCATTGATTTTATTATTTACAACATTAGTTTAATCATATTGCTGTTTCCACCAATTTACAGTATGAAAGTAATAATCCATGACAAGTTACAGTGATTTTACTACAGTTAAGTGGGCCCTAGTAAAAACTACATTTATTTCATACTAAGTATAGTTCAAATCTATTTACATATTTTCTGACATACCGCTTGAGACTTACTGATATAAAAATTATAATTAAACTCTATTTGGAGTACTTCTTGTGCACAATGCACATTTATTAATTTTAAGCCTAAAATGTGTTTTAATGTCACTATTGATGAAGATTGTATGATATTTGAATAATAACGGTCTTTAAATGCGAGATATTTAAAGTGTACCTAAAGTATACTTGCAATAATTCGACTAGCACAACGAAATATACTTCAGTATATCTTTAGTGTGACTTTAGCACTACTTCCGCACAATTAATGTGCATTAAGTACAAAATTAGTTGTTCCATTTTATCTGACTTTAAGTATACCAGTTTAGTATACTAAAAGTACAATTGCAGGGTATTTTTATTAAGTACATAAATATGTAAATGTATTCACAGTGTACTTAACATGAAATAAATGTATTTCACATACATTTTAGTATGTTTATTTTTCACTAGGGGGATTTAAGCAATACCCTTCATTTCTTTTCCCATGTTACAATTCCTTGTATTGAAACAGGAAGTTGGGGTGGAGCATATCACAGCAATTTTTCAGTATTTTTGGTCGGTTTTCCCAGAATTGACATGCATTTTGATTGCATTTAGCTGTTAAATGTTACTTTTAGGCATATATATAGTTGACCTCAAAGCTAACAGAAATGAGCATAAAGCAAAAAACTTGGATTTTCATTGGGTTTCTAACTGTAATAAAATCACTTTTCACTACTGTTCAAAAGTTTTTTTATGTTTTAGAAAGAAGATTTAACCAATGTTGTATTTTACTGCAGCAAAAAATACAGTAAAATTCTGAAATAATATTACCATTTAAAATAACTGTTTTCTATTTGAATTTATGTTAGAATGTAATTTATTTCTGTGATGCAAAGCTGAAATTTCAGCATCATTAGTCCAGTCTTCAGTGTGACATGATCCTATTCTTTTGAGGAATATTATGTTCAACACTTATATTTTGCTTAATATTTTTGTGGAAACCGTGATACATTTTATCAGAATTCTTTGATGAATATAAAGTAAAAAAAAAGAACATCATACAGATTTTATTAATAGATTTTTTGTAACATTCTAAATGCCTTTACTGTAATTTTGTATCAATTTGATGCATTCTTGTTGAATAGAAGTAACAATTTCTTCTTTAGAAAATAAAAATCATAGTGACCCCAAAATTTTGAATGTTAGTGAATACATATTTGTATTAATCATTGACTTATGCACAAATTGCCCATTTTGGCCTGTACGGAAGTATGTATTTAAGCTAATAATATCCATGTGTGTGATGTTTATGTGGACGCTGTAGTGTGTGAATGCACTGCTAATTCCTAATCGTGCTACTTGTGCTTTGCAAGTGTGAGTTTTCCTTCTTTATGCCCATCAGCGCTTATGCTATTTGTTCCCATCAGTTTTTCCACAACATTAGTGTTAGCAAACTCTTCGCTTGCCCGTTTCCTCCTTCCTGTTCTAATTTAGTCCTCTCATACTAATTTTCTCAAAATCAGAGTGAGTCAGAGATCAGATCCGGCAGATCTCTCCAATTTAAAAATCCCACTTTAAAACAGTGACAGCGAGTTTCTAACATAGAAATGAGGTTAAACCCAGATCACCAGGCTCATGGTCAGCAGTTTATAGAGCAGTCACAAAAAGTCTGATCACACTCACTTATTACTGTCTTTGGACAGTAATAAAAACAAAAAGAGCATGGTGAATTGCACTAATTTCAATGAATTTGCAGTGCGTGTATGTGTATATATAACTTATAAATATTTATTGCATATTTTTACATAATGCATGTTAGCATGTATTATATTTTTACATTTTTTTAAATATTTTAATGCATGTAAAAAAATAATATTAACAAGATGAATAAATGCTGTAAAAGTATTGTTTATTGTCTGTTCATGTTAACTATTGCATTAACTAATTATAACGTACCCACTTTGTAAAGTGTTAGCAAGAAGTCACTTACCACACATACCAAGAAGTGTTGGCAAGTTCAAGATCAAATTGCATCATGTCAGAGCTTAGAAATTACATTTATACTGAGTTATATTCATATATTATTTTTTTGCACATGCAATGCTCACTCTTTTTAGCCTTTCTCCTTCAAAACAGTGCACATTATATTTATAATTTGAGCTTTTGACTGGAATTGGGTTTCACCAAGAATGTGTCTCAATCTCATTATCTTGTTGAATGTTTTTTCAAGTTTTTGTCCACTAAATCTTTCTTGGCAGAGTATGTGTGAATTATGTGTTTTAATGTGTGTATGATGAACCTTGTGTTTGTGACACAATAGCGAGTATGCCGGCAAGTGAGACAGAATCCATGAATACAGAAATTGAGAAAGAAGATGAGAAGGCAACATGTTGTGGCCCGACATGGTGAGAAAACTCACAAATACACATGAATGTATATTTCATCAGTAATGAATACCAATTGTAATATGCTGTATCAAGAACACATGTGAATACTCTGGTTTCTGTTTTAACTTTACAATTTGTTTTCATTTACAGTCAAAAAATGTCAAAATCAAAATTCAGGTCAGTAATGTTGAGATTAGCTCACGCTAATGTTCATTTACAGTTTATTTACAGCTGCACGTTATTGCATGTATTACTGTGAGCTTTCATTATCTAGCTTGCTAGCTAGCAACACTGGGATAGAATGCTAGACAGATAGATAAAAGGTTAGCTAGCTTGATAGCATTCTAGCATCTCGCTAGCTAGCCTTTTGTCTGTCTATTCTATGTGTTGAGCATTCTGTCTGTTTAGCTTGCTAGAGAACATTCTAGCTACCATTCTGTCATCTCAGTCTTTATATGTAACTCTTTCACCCTGCTGAAGAAAACAATAGACACCATCACAAATTTGTAATGGTTTTACTGGTTATAATTGGACTTGTATTGGTTTTAAAGGAAACTGTAATGGACCCTGTGGGTTTCTACTGGTAATTGGTTGCCTTCTATAGAGGGTATGCATTGACGTCACTTTCCCGCCGGAACATGCCCCCTCAGCCGGACTGAGTGGCAAAAGAGCCTGTTGCATGACTGGATTTAATAGGGAAGCTGCGAAAACCTGAGCAAAACAAACGATAATCAGTTTAAACTAAAGGTCGTTGGACTCGATATAGTGTTCCTTAAAATTTACCAAAGATCCAGTGGTCCATGGATATTGATATGCAGCCAGGAATCATGTTTCATGACATTTAGATGATGCCAACCCTGAAACAACATACAGAACTACCACATTTTGCTATAAGTTGGATTGTATCATATAATAATTGCTGTTAATAGTGTTCATCATCTGTTTGATTACGTCTTTAATTGATTTTTCCGTACATTTCTGCCATATGTACATTAACTGACAGTCACCACTGATAAGCTACCACTAAATATTGTAGAAACTTAATTGGCTGTAAAGTTGCTTTGCAATGATTTGTATGGTGAAAAGCGCTGTACAAATAAACTTGAACTTGAACTTGAATTTACATATGCCTGATTTCAACGCCGGAGCAAATTTGCCAGTGAACGCATTTTGTAAATACAAAATAGGTTGGTCTAAATCCGGGTGATCAATTGTATCAATTAGGGGTGGGAATCGCAGGGTACCTCATGATACGATATGAATCATGATACATGGCTCACGATAATGATAATATCACGATACAGCAATTCTGCGATAATCAATATATTGCTAGACAATTCTATAATGATACATCACAATATATATCTATGAAAACAAAATGCCTGTGAAAAGTTTAAGTGCAAGTTTTCTCTCTTCAAGTCCAAACTGTTAGAAAACAGCACAAACGTTCTGTAAATCAAATTTAACACGCTAAGTAAATTAATCATTTTATTCTTGGACTTATTAAGCTTACACATGTCTTTGTGTGTAAACCAACACATTTAACTGCTTATCAACTTTATATCTAGCCTATATATATAAACCAGGTACATTTCAAAATTTACCTGGAGTGCTTTCTCAACCTTTGCTCTCCTCTCATCATAAAAACGGAGCCCCGCACACATGACATGCAGGGAATTATATATATATATATATATATATACACTGTATATATCGTCATATTGTATATAAGATGGTAAATATTTAATTGATGAGTTGTCAGTACGATATAACAATACAATATATATAGGGTATGATTTTACCCCAAAATTCAACATATTAACTTCTCAACCTTTGCTCTCCTCTCATCATAAAAACGGAGCCCCGCACACATGACATGCAGGGAAAAAATAGCCGTTCACATCGCCTCTTTTGCGCGCTCAGGTTCATTATTTCAAATGTAGACGCGCGGCAAGCGCACACACTGCACATTTCTGCGCCGCATTACGGCTCTGACGAGGTTTTGTTTCATCATCCATGCCATAGGTGCAGATTTATGTTTCTGCCGGTCGGTGCCCACTGCATAACACGCACTTGCAATATCTGAGAGAGAGGGAGAGCATCCAGTTTTGTTCACTCTCTCACTCATATAGTGAGGGAAATCCACCTGCGATCCGAGCGGAGAGGTTAGGCTACTCATGAACTGAATAAGCGCTCTGCAATAATAATGTGATCGGTGCCTATGTTTGAACCATTCCACCCCTAGCAGTAGAGCTAATACAGTGGCTGGAAATCTGTTTATCCTTCGGTTCTTCCTGCTTCCCCATCTTCATAGAGAACGCGGTTCATGGTTGCTCAGAGCGCTTTGGAAAGAAGGTGGAAATGGCACAATCACAATTTCCACGCATTTGTAGATGCTGGGAGCAGGGAAATCTATTTAGTATGATTTTACCCCAAAATTCAACATATTAACAAAATGATAACTGCAAATCTGTGTTTTGCTGCCTGGAGTCCATTTGTTTCTCTGAATTGCAGGGATCCATTTGCTTTTCCTTTCGGTAGCTTTTGGCAGTCTGTAAAAATATACCTCAGATTTCTTGACAAATCTGTTTGTACAGTCACTCGCAAAGCTGTTTCTTGTTTTAGATGTGTTTTGTGTGTTCTGTCACAGCATTCACGCTGAAAGCCAATGCTGCCATTCAGTCTTTTTGCCACTCAGTGGACGGAGCCACATTCAATCCAACTGACGGTGATGTCACGTGCATACCCTCTATTGGTGGCTTTTTAAAACCACTAAATCCTAATGGACTATGTCCCAAAACACACTATAGGAAACCATCTTTTAATGGTTACAAGTTGATGGTTTGTAATGGTATTTGTAGTGGAAACCATTAAAATTTCTGATGGTTTCTGTTGTTTTTTCTCAGCAAGGATGAATGCTTTTCTGTTGTTCAAAAAGCATATGAATCAAAATAATCTAGCATTCAGTCTGTAATGTTAGCTACTTTTCTATCTAGCATGCTATCATGGTATGCTAATGTCCTGACATTGTAGTATCCTATCTATCGAGTGTTCTAGGAATTGGTCTGTCTAGTGTGCTGTCTGCCATTCTATCTATCGGCTGTCTGTCTATCTACTGTATTATTCTACTGTTCTGTTTAGCATTCTAGCATCTTGTCTATCTACAGTAGCCTTCTATTGTTCTGTTTAGAGTTCTGCCTAATCTAGTGTTTTGCGTTCTCTCTATCTAGCATTCTTCAGTATCTCTCTTGCTTTCTAGTGTTCTGTCTAGCATTCTATTTTTATCTATTTTTATCTCCTTCTTTCAATGTATAATTCTGTTGTCATTTTTTCTCCATGTGTCTGTGTTGTCTGACTTCACTGCCATCTCTTTCAGTCGGCGCTGGCGTCGCTGGAACCGGTTGTGTCGGAGGAATTGTCGTTTGGCTGTGAAATCTGTGCCATTCTATTGGCTGGTGATCATCCTGGTGTTCCTCAACACTTTGACCATCTCTTCAGAACATTACAACCAGCCCTTGTGGCTCACGCAAGTCCAGGGTGAGCCCTACATGTGTTTGTGCTCTCGCAATAAATGTAAAAGATCAAGACTGCTTCACATTCTCACTATGTTCTTTCTTCTTTCAACACGATTGGTTTTCTCCTGTAGATGTGGCCAATAAAGTGCTGCTGGCCCTGTTCACGTGTGAGATGTTGGTGAAGATGTACAGTCTGGGCCTGCAGGCTTATTTTGTGTCTCTGTTTAATCGCTTTGACTGCTTCGTGGTGTGTGGAGGCATCACAGAGACCATCCTAGTCGAGTTTGAGATCATGTCACCTCTAGGCATCTCAGTGTTTCGATGTGTGCGACTTCTCAGGATCTTTAAAGTCACACGGTAAGGAATGAAAATTATGTTAATGGAATACGACAAATATTTGTATAGAGCACAGGACACTTTTATATGGTTTGTTTTTTGCCTTTAGTCACTGGGCGTCTCTCAGTAACTTGGTGGCATCTCTGCTGAACTCCATGAAGTCCATCGCTTCTCTACTGCTGCTGCTCTTCCTCTTCATCATCATCTTCAGCCTCCTCGGTATGCAGGTGTTCGGCGGCAAGTTTAACTTCGACGAGACACAAACGAAGAGGAGCACCTTTGACAACTTCCCTCAGGCCTTGCTCACAGTGTTTCAGGTCTGTCTGTGTGCATCTGTTAAGTCTTTAGATTTGATTTTGATGGGATATGTGTTTACTCTGATATTTGATGTGTTGTTTTCAGATTCTGACTGGTGAAGACTGGAATGCCGTCATGTACGATGGAATTATGGCGTATGGCGGCCCATCATCGTCAGGAATGATTGTGTGCATCTACTTTATCATTCTGTTCATTTGTGGAAACTGTATCCTCTTACTGCTGCTGACTTACTAACCAAAAACCGAAAAAAACCTAAATTTCCTTATGGAGTCAGTTCATCTACTAGTGGTAATCTAGTTGTGGGTTAGTTGTTAACTATCTTGTTTTTTTTGTTTTTTTTTAAAGAAATTAACACATTTTATTCAGCAAAGACGCATTGAATTGATCAAAAGTGACAGAAATATTTTGTAACCTTTTGTAGTCTTTCAAATAAATTGTGTTCTTTTTATTTTTATGTAAATGCATATAACTTTTTAGTCGCCCTGAAAAAAAAATATTCTGTATGACTGTTTCCCCACAAATAATAAGCAGCTTTGCCATCACAGGAATAAGTTTCATTTTAAAATATATTCAGATAGAATGTTTTTTTTTTTTTATTGTAATATTTCACAAAATTACTGTTTTTACTATATTTTTTATCAAATAAATGCATCCTGGGAGTGCATAAGAAATTTCTTTAAAAATATCTCCGTGTGTCAGGGATTCATCACAGTCACTTCAGTCACCATCCAGAATAATTACCCGATCACAGTCAGCTGAGTTCTGATCACCCGCACCTGCTGTCACCAATCAAGCCACACTACAAATACACACACAGCACAGTCACTCACTGTCCGGTCTACTGTTCACTCCTACGAACTGCTCTGGACTCTCTCTGCCAAATTCTCCTAGAACGAATTACCTGCTGTTCCTCCCGTGATCCTCCAACGACTCCTTGGAAACTGTTCCACGATCTCCAACGTAACCGGCATCCGATCCTCACCATCAGAACTCAGATAAGCACCCTGGAACCATTCACTGTGTTGACACTCACCTGCCTTTAACTCACCTATTCCAGTCATCCCCTTACCCAGTCAATAAACCATCCTGATTTGCACTTACCTGTTGTGTCTGGCCTTGCTGTGTGACACCGTGTATCCGTGGACAATGTGCAATTTGAATGAATTTGGGAAATTGTTTTGATATAATCTGCACACAGGTATGCAGTTATTTGCTCCACAGAAAAAACAAAAAAAATATTTTTTTAAGTATTTTCCCACAGTTCACACTCACAGTGACATAAGTTGCCAAGATCCAAAAAAACAAAAACAAAATCATTACATGTATTATACACACACACACGTATTTATATATGTGTTTCTATTTCAGAGCAAATACATAAATATCAAGATATACAGAATATTTAAAAAAGACTAAAAGTATTGCATTTTTACATTGTGCATTCATAATTGCAAGTATTCCATTTTATTTTATTCCAGATAGACTGTTTGTTGTTCGCTTATGAGCATAATAATATTGTTGGTTTGCTTAACACATTGACACCTAGACATTCTTCTGAATGTGTTCTTGGCTATCGCTGTGGACAACCTTGCCGATGCAGAGTCTCTGAACACAGACAGCGACGATAAGAAGAAAGGGTAAATGATAAAAGCTTGTAGAGATCATTTAATCTGACATTGAGGGCCTGGATCTGGTTTCCACTGCTTGTGTGCTGCATTTTTGAGTGTGTTTGTTTTCTTTTTTTCCAAGTGATGAAAACGAGGAAAATGAAGAAGATGCCAAGGTAAGTAATTGTTTTTTGTGTGTGTGTGTGTTTGTATTTAATTTTTTCTGTGTTAGTAGTAGCATATAATAATGTTGGCTTCTCTCCTTCAGGCTGGAGAGGAGGATGAGAAGGACAATGCAGGTAAAGAACTACATCTGCATGTATATGCACATTGAAGACAATTTTTTTAAATATACTTGTCCTGATCATCATGTCCATGTAACAGAGGAGGATGAAGATGAGCCGGACATTCCTGCGGGGCCCCGCCCACAGATCTCAGAGCTCATTAAGAAGGAGAAAATCACACCAATCCCAGAGGGCAGTGCATTCTTCATCTTTAGCAACACAAACCCGTATGTGTCACATTGAAGTCTGCTCAAACTTACACAGAACCAGACAGGAGCAAAGAGACATGTAGACATTTACATATATACTATACATATATATATAAAATGAGTCACTCTCATTTTACATTGAATTACATTTACATTTATACAAAACTACTTGCATTGCATTCTAGGTACACGCATGCATGTGTATATATAAGAAAAAAATGTTATGTTTATACATTTAAAATATTTGTATATAATATCAATTATATAAATATATACATGGAAATATTTTCAAAATATATACTGTATGTGTGTGTATTTATATATACATAATAAGTATATACCGTATACACACATATTATGTAAACAAAAAACTTTTATTTTGGATGCGATTAATCGTTGGACAGCACTAATATATATTTAGCTTTAATTTATTTATATTTCAGTTTTAGTAATTTTAGTACTTATTTCTTTAAGTTTGTTTTTTAATCTACTATCAATATTTTATTTTATTAAATATTTTTCAATTACTTTTTACAATTCCTTGTATTTACATTAAATCCACGTTTCTAATTACTATTTTCTAGTTCTAGTTTCTAATGTCACAATGCAACTGAATTTTTCGTTTTAAATACTTAGAATAGCCATTTAGAAAAAACAAAACATTGAAAGCTTCTGAACCCTGCAAACGCACATAGTGTTCAAGATGTGTTTCAGTGTGTCTTTTTCTCTCTCTCTCTTTGTAGAATTCGTGTCGCGTGCCACAAGCTGATAAACCACCACATCTTCACCAATCTCATCCTCGTTTTCATTATGTTAAGCTCCGCCTCCTTGGCAGCTGAGGACCCAATCAGAAACTTCTCTGCCCGGAATATTGTGAGTACAAATTGCACACACACAGACGTACACCCAAACAATTTGGTTTGGTTACTTATTAATGTCCAAAACATTGGACATTAATGAGTCACACGCTCAATCAATTCAACTAAAACAACATGGTATGTGATATTTAATTGTTATCAAGTAAACTTTTTATTTTCACATATGAATATTGTAAAAATACTACATTTATTTTTATTGGTTAAAAGGGTCATATGATGCTTTTTTAAAGATCATTATTTTTACACAAGCCACGGTTAAGACAGGTGACTCCACGGTGATGAAGCTGGTATGTGTTTGCAGTACACAAGCCACGGTTAAGACAGCTGACTCCACTGTGATGTGACCCACCCCCCCCCTCGCTCTCTCGCTCGCTCGCTCTCTCTCTCGCTCTCTCTCTCGCTGTCTCGCTCGCTCTCTCGCTGTCTCGCTCGCTCTCTCGCTCTCTCGCTGTCTCGCTCGCTCTCTCGCTCTCTCTCTCCCTCTCTCACACTCTCTCGCTTTCTCTCTCTCGCGCTCTCTCTCTCTCTCTCTATCTTTAGTATCATTGAGTCTTTGCTGAAGCGGTGAGTGCCAGCATTATGCAAATATTTCCACATAGTGAGGTAGATATGTGGGGGCGTGTTAGAACAAGCCGTTTTAGGGGGGGGGCGGCAGAGTTTTAACTTTGATAAAGAATATCTCTTTGGTTTTGAGACTTTAGTCTTTGCAACTTCAGGGATATTATCTATGCACAATCAGCTTGTAACACTCCAAAGAGAAAGGAAAACTTGAAATCGCATCATATGACCCCTTTAAGAATGACTCCGTGTACTCGGATTGTGAAGATAAAAAAAAGTTTAAATTTATGATTAAATACGATTTTTCCAAAGCACTTACAGTTGCTTTGTGTGTCTGTTATTCCTTCATCTCTTCGTGTTTGCTAACTCTTTTCCTTCAAACTGAGGAAGCTACCTTCACTGAAAGCGTAATGTTTTTGGGGTGTTACCGTTACAGACACACTGGTACACCTGGAATCATGAACTAAACTAAACAACATATACCTACAGTTCTAAATCTATTTCTGTTCTGATAACAAATGATGATTGCTGAATGTCCTTGTTAAACATGTACGTTGCTCTTTGCAGATACTTGGTTACTTTGACTATGCTTTCACGGCTATCTTTACTGTAGAGATCGTGTTAAAGGTAAATGTCCTGCCCTGTGCTGGTGTTGTGTGTGGTGTATGTACAGTAACGCTGTAACCGTCTGGTTTATTCCAGGTCCTAGGCTATGCAGATTATGTCTTCACTAGTATGTTTACATTTGAGATCGTGTTGAAGGTAACCTCTCGGCAGACAGGCCTGGCTGCATTATCTCCATGTGTGTCACCTGCTACTTCAGTACTACCTGGCTTGATCAATCTCTTTTCTTTCTCTTTTTTTAAACTATGGCACCTCTTTTACTAAAAGACTAAAAGAAAAGAAATATCTCAGAACATGAAAGCACATCTTCATCAAACAAAGCACAAGAGTTGTCAGGTTTTCAGCTTTCTTTTGGGGAGAAACGACAGGGCTTGAACTCAACCCTGATTGGTCAAAGTGGGGTTAAGGAAGTTGGGAGAAATCACACAGGATGTGTCTGTGAAACTAAAATGCTTTTTGTTGAGGAAAGAATCTAATTTCAAAAAGACGAAACTATGCAACTCTTTGTGATATGAGAACAACACTGCCTCTCATGCCTTCATAACCGATTGGCCCGTATCCAGTCCATAAAAGAGGGGGCACATACAACCATGCTTGGACAGAACATGGTTCAAACCCCTTGACTGAGTGCATATCAATGCAATGTGACCTCCAGCGCTGAATGGGGCAGCACATTTGTTTAATGAAGCTGCAGTAATTCTCTCTGGCTGTGTTCAGAAAATCATACTACAGTCCTATTTGTAGTATATATTTTTTTCTATTTACCTTTCAATTATTTTTCAGTTTCAATAATTTAAAATTATTTAAGGTAACTGCCAGTATACCATTTCCCATCATTTTTTTTAGGTTTACATTTTTATTTATTTATTTATTTTTATTTGTATATTATATACATTTTTATGTATATTTTATTTTATTTTTAGTTGATTTGCGCTACAGTAACACAATTTGAGAAATTATTAGTAGCCTTCTATGGTAAAGTTGTTTAGCCAGTTGAAGAGAAAAACCTTTTGAATTTGTTCCTGACACGATTGTTTTATTTGCCAAAAATGTGTCACCACAGGTTTTAAGAACAACAAAAACTTTAGAACGTTAGACTGTCATTCCTGCATTTGATTAAATCTATATATTATGTTTCCAATTCTTCAAGTCACTAGGCAACTACTTTTATTAATTTAATAACTTGGAAGCCATTTTTTACACATTTGATGCTTTTGGACCCTGAACACACACATATAGTATTGTGTTACCCACAATTCAGTGTGCATTACTTTACAGTACATTTCTAATGTAATGAATGAACCCGGAAATAACTCATATTTTTTTCGTAATTACATGTTTAACTAATGTTTTTAATCAGATTGCCAAAATAACACATTTTTATACAAAACTGACATAAAAAAATGTAAAATACATATTTTCAAGATGCTTACTGGACGCAACTCACATGCAGTGCGTTACAACACTATTAGCATACTACTATTTGAAATTATTTTGAACTCTTTTATTACTATTTTGAAGTTTTTTGCTTTTAGTCCATGGTTATTAGCTATTATCAATTGGAAACATGTCAACATACTGTAGAAAACAGGAAAACTGCAGTCATTAAATGATTTTAAAGAATAGTAGGCAGTATACAGTGTGTACGGTGCATTATTTAGTAAATAGTATGCTAATATAATATTCTGAACTTGGCCCTATTGTTTTGTGGAGAGATTAGAAGTGCTGATCTTGGACCAGCAACTACTAAAAACATTTTAGGTAAAAATTGTACAATTTTCATGAAACATTTTTATGTAGTTACCCAAAATTGGTCTCTGATTAGCGGTGTAATGTTAACGTAACCCAGTGCTTGCCCTTCTAGTGTGTGGTTGCATCTGTATTCATATACATTCAGCGAATGACTCCTTTGCATTCGTGATTTTGGAGCGACTTGCTTTGGTTTTGGCTGGTCTTTTCTCTGCCTGCTGAATATGAAGTTGCAGTAGGAGCTTTTTCCCCCTCTTTTCTTTACTGAATCTTGCCGAGGGAACAGGGCGCAATGTTCTCAAGGATAAAAAAAAAAACGTCTCACATGAATGTGACAGTAAGGGAAGTTCTCATTTCAGATCGCCTAATAGATAGGTTGTTCCCTTTCTTTCTGACTCTTTCTGTCTTTTCTTGCTCTTTTGTCTTCTCCTCCTGTATTCTTTCTGACTTCTGTCATAATTTAGGCCCCTTCAAAGCTAGGCAACAAACAGCATGTTTTATTACCGGGCCCCCTAGTGGCGGATTGTGAAACAGAGCTTACTACTACATTCATGTAGACTCAGGCCTTGAGGGTTTGGCGGAGTTAGTGCTAGGATCTCGCCTTTAGTCCAACTCCGAGCACGCCACCCTTAAAAAGAGTGATATTAAGGAGTGTATATGTGTGTTTCTGTCTATACGGTGTGTTCTCTGTCTGAGAGTGTGATTTGCTGTTCCTTATGTCTATGTCTTTCATTATGGTGGATCAAGTTTTGATCATCTATGCTTGTTTTGTCAGATGACCACGTATGGTGCGTTTCTCCACAAGGGGGCTTTCTGCAGGAACTACTTTAATCTTCTCGATCTGCTGGTGGTCGGCGTGTCGCTGGTGTCCTTCGGAATTCAGTGAGTGATCGTTATATTTTAGGGCTGCGCGGTAAATTAATATAAAACCGGAATCATAATATTGTGTGATTATTAAATCCCAAAGGTTGAAATGTACTTAAATAAATATGTATTATTATTATCATCATTATTATAAATTATTATTATTATTATTATTTTACAATGAAGTATTACAAAGGTAATGTTTCTTATTTTATTATTTAGATTTTAAAATAATATTAATAATACTTTTCTTAAATACTTATTTTTTTACAGTGAAATTACAATAGTAATATTTATATTTCTTAAATATTTGTATTTAGTAGTAATTATATTTTTTTCTTAAGGGCTCTAATTTCTACTTAATAGCAAAGTATTACAATATTAATATGTCTTATTTTTTATTTTTATAGTAATTTTATAAATAATTCTAAAACTTTTTTGCCAAATAATGCCACACTACAGTCAATCTTTTTTTTTTTAATTACATTTTAAATCAGAAAAATCACAGTTAGACTGTAATTTCTACTTAATAGCAAGGTATTACAATATTAATATTTCTTATTTTGTTTATTTTTTATCTTTATATTTATTTTATAGTCATTTTGATATGTAATTACAAAACCTTTTTGGCAAATAATGCCACACTACAGTCAATCTTTTCTTTTTTTTTTAAATTAAATTTTAAATCACAATTGCAGTTTTTATCAGAAAAATCACAGTTAGATTTTTTCCCCCTGATTGTACAGCGCTATTATATTCCCTGATTGAAAGAGAGCAACTTTGCTCAAAGTTTGCCTTTTTTCTTTGCTGATTTCTCAATTATATTTCATTTAAGTATCACTTTTTCCTCAGAACTTTTTTTTTGGCAAAATACAGTACGAGTTATGTAATTAATGTGTAATTGACCTGGCTGAGATAGGCCAAGTTGGCCTGGTTTGGTGCTGGTCTAGCTGTTGTTCACAGACAAAACTCTTCATGGTTCCATGAAGCTAGATGAAGAAGGAAGTCTTGCTAGTTACGCTAGTTCAGAAACCTGTCAGAGACACCAGCATCATAAGGACTTTAAAGCATGGATTTCTGTCTCTGTTTTGTATGTTTTTTGGGAACGTGTACGTTTCTGTCTCCTGCAGCTCGTCAGCCATCTCAGTGGTGAAGATTCTGAGGGTTCTGAGGGTGCTGCGTCCACTCAGGGCCATAAACAGAGCTAAAGGACTGAAGGTTCTGCCCACTGCTTTGCTTTGATATGAATTGTCTACAGTAAATATGAATGTTAATATGATTCATTGGAATAGGGCTAATGTGCCCTGCCAGCTGTTTAAGCAACTATAAATTTGACATTTGTCTGACAGCCTCTGAGCTTTATCCTTTGCTTTCTGCAGCATGTGGTCCAGTGTGTGTTTGTGGCCATCAGAACTATTGGAAACATCATGATTGTCACCACACTGTTACAGTTCATGTTTGCCTGCATTGGTGTACAGCTCTTCAAGGTAAAATATTTCATATATGGCATGGGTTTTTAAGATTTTTTTTTAGTGTTTATGAAATAAGTGCTCACCCAGGCTGCATTTATTTGATTAAAAAAATACAGTAAAACACTAATATTGTGAAATAACTGTATTTGAATATATTTTAAAATGTAATTTTTTTCCTGTGATGGTAAAGCTGAGTTTTCAGCATCATTACTCCAGTCTTCAGTGTCACATGATCATTCAGAAATCATTCTAATATGCTGATTTGCTGCTCAAGTAACATTTCTCATTATTATCAATGTTGAAAATAGTTGTGCTGATTAATATTTTGTGGAGCATTTATTTGAATAATTTTCTTTTTACATTTCTTTTTTTTTCTTCAGGGGAAGTTTTATCGTTGTAATGATGCAATCAAGTCCAGCCCAGAAGAGTGCAAGTGAGTCTAAACTAAAGTCTGAACATTTTAATCATCGCTGATATTAACTACTTAACATCATGCACTTTTTAAATAAGCCTTTCTAATAAGACTACTTGCTTTCACAACATTTACAATTATTGTAATAACATTCGCAAAAGGAAACAGCTGTTAAAGATGTGAAAATAACGTTTTCTCGCTCTCAGGGGAATATATATCCTGTATAAGGAAGGTGACGTGAACCAGCCAATCATTCAGAAGCGCCACTGGCACAACAGCGATTTCAACTTTGATAACGTGCTCATGGCCATGATGGCTCTATTCACAGTGTCCACGTTTGAAGGCTGGCCTGCGTAAGCATTCAACAATACAACATAATATACATCAGATATAGAATAGCACCTTTATTTTATTTTTTATCTTAATCTGTTTTATTTTGTGCACCTTAATGTACATCAGATACAGAATAGCACCTTTATTTTAGTTTATTTTACGATTTTATTTAATTGTTTTATTTTGCTTCACCTTCAGATATAGAACAGCACTGTTTATTTTTATCTTTTATTTTATTCACCTTATTATAGATCAGATATAGAATAACAGCTTTAATTTTATTTTTGTAGACAATAAATACTAACCACATGTATAAAACCTTACATTTATTACTCTTTATGCATCCATTTAAAAAAGAACCAAAAATTCCCATTCAGTAATATAAGCAATAATCAGATGCTTATTATTTTCCAACCTATAGTTTTGTGTATTTTTTTAATCAGCAATACTCTGTAATATTAGTGATATTGAAAATGGCTCTATATAATTGGATATTGTGAGATAGCTAATATTGGTTCTTGTATTGTGTATTCTTACTCAGACAGTCGAGTTTCCATTTTCAAAACCACAGGGGAAATGAACGAGTTTGTTATTGTGTTTGTATTGGAGCTGTTGGTAAGTGCCACTGTGAGCTCGATGCCAACAGTAGCACGCTGTCCCTGTAATTACAACACCACACTGCTTCAAATGTTCTGTTAGTTTAACACGCACTTAGTTTCACACACACTGTGACAGAATAACACAATATAGCTGTTCTGTAACTGTGGGTGAAGTAGTACACTTTTTCCTCGGCTCTCATTTCTTTTGGTTTACTTCTACATTTTGTCTTTCCTAAGGTTGTTGTACAAGGCCATAGACTCCAACCGGGAGAACTTGGGTCCGATCTACAACTACCGTGTGGAGATTTCCATCTTCTTCATTATCTACATTATCATCATCGCCTTCTTTATGATGAACATCTTCGTGGGTTTCGTCATCGTGACCTTTCAGGAACAGGGAGAGAAAGAGTACAAGAACTGTGAGCTGGACAAGAACCAGGTAAGAGAAGACACAATAAGAGTATGTGGAACATGGGATGTGTCACAAACCAGTGTGCTGCTTATCTAAACTGTATTTTTAGGCAACAAAATGATGCTGGCTTATAAGGATCCCTCATAACACAAGTTAGTGTTGCATATATCCTTAACGGATAATGCAGTCCCAGAATGCACAGCAATCTGTTTTATTCTAGTATCTGTGTATTATATTTTATATATATATACATTTACATTTAGTCATTTAGAAGATGCTTGCCGACTTACAAATCAATCAAAACCAACAAAGAGCAATAATATGTAAGTGCTGTGGCAAGTCTCGGTTAGCCTGACGCAGTATATGTAGCAAGGTTTTTTATATATATAATAAATAAAAAGAAAATAAGTAGATAGAATAGAAAAAAGTATAGGGAACGCTAGTGTTAGAGGGTCATTTTTATAATAAATAAAAAGAAAATTAGTAGATAGAATAGCTACTGCTAGTGTTAGAGGCTCTTTTTTTTCTTTTTAAAGAAATCAAGTAGTTAGAATAGAAATATATATATATGTGTGTGTGTGTGTGTGTGTATGTATACACTTTATTATATATTATATTTATATTATTTATATGTTTAGCTTTTATTTTTAGCTTTTTAGTTTTTATTTTAAATTTAGTTACATTTAAGTAATAATATTACATGCTTTTGTCATTTTTTTCATATTTCAATTTAACTAAAGCTTTAATTTATTTTTATTTCTGGTCATTTTTTAGTAATTTTAGTACTTAATCTCAGTTATCAAGGCCACATTTCTAATTTGAATTTTATATATATATATATATATATATATATATACACACACAGTGGGTACGGAAAGTATTCAGACCCCCTTCAATTTTTCACTCTTTGTTATATTGCAGCCATTTG
>NW_015549628.1:880491-880801 GCF_001515605.1 Sinocyclocheilus anshuiensis | reverse complement strand
GCTGCAGGGACAGGACGACTGGTTGCAATCGAGGGAAAGATGAATGCGGCCAAGTACAGGGATATCCTGGACGAAAACCTTCTCCAGAGTGCTCAGGACCTCAGACTGGGCCGAAGGTTTACCTTCCAACAAGACAATTACTCTAAGCACACAGCTAAAATAACGAAGGAGTGGCTTCACAATAACTCTGTGACTGTTCTTGAATGGCCCAGCCAGAGCCCTGACTTAAACCCAATTGAGCATCTCTGGAGAGACCTAAAAATGGCTGTCCACCAACGTTTACCATCCAACCTGACAGAACTGGAGAGGA
>NW_015549628.1:879845-880177 GCF_001515605.1 Sinocyclocheilus anshuiensis | reverse complement strand
TATATATAGAATACAGTATAGACATAAACAGAATATATATACATAAACACATTTTTTGCAATGATCACTCAAATGTTGTGATCAAACACTTATAATTGTGACAGAGATATGTAAGGGCATTTAACAATTTAACAATAAACTTGCGATGAGTGCGATGCACAAAGTAACGGGGTGTTGTAACACACGTGGTTTGAATATTTACTTTACCATAGTAACATTTAAATTCTGGCTTAAGTAAATTTTTCATCTCAGTTTTTATTATTCATTTAAAATTAGACAAATCTGCTATTATTTTAATCTCCAATCTGTTATTTATCAGTTCAGATAGTTGT
>NW_015549628.1:879015-879330 GCF_001515605.1 Sinocyclocheilus anshuiensis | reverse complement strand
TGCGCGAGCTGATAAGCAAAGCACGCTGAGTGGATTGAGCGCGCGGCGGCGCAGATGCGCGAGCTTGTCGAGTGAATATCCCTTTCTCACAGACATCACTGGAAAGTTTGTAGTTCGGTCGGAAAAGAAGTAAAACAATGCACAAGTTACTTAATGGTAAGGAGGGAGAGAGAGAGAGAGAGAGCGCACACTTCTGATGTGTGATCTTTATTGATGTTCGCTCACTTAGCACGCATCATTTGGATTAAAACTAAATCGTAAATATAAGACAATTTATAGGGGCATTCACTATAAACATCATTTATTTTCACCCTT
>NW_015549628.1:871116-878906 GCF_001515605.1 Sinocyclocheilus anshuiensis | reverse complement strand
GGCATAATTAAGTGTGAAAATAACCGAAGGATATACAGTGAAACCAAAAATTATTCAGAGACCAGATATAATTTTTTATTTATTTTTTACTAGTGGGTGTAGGACACACCCAGGAGACTATATGCTGTCATTAAGGCTAAGGGTCACCCGACAAAGTATTGATAGTTGTGTAAATATTGACAGCTGTATGAATTATTTTTGGCTATTTATTTTTGGTAATCCATTACATACTTTTCTATCAAAGTTATCTGACATTATCAAGCTGAATTTGTTCTGACACAGTTTAACTCTGAGTTCTTGTCATATTTTATTACCATTTTCTAAACTATAGCGAATAAACTGTTATAATGTGAGAAATGTTGAAGGTGTCTGAATAAATTTTGGTTTGACTGTATCTATTTGATAAATGAAGTTAACCAACTAACATTATACATATTCTTTTGGTTTCTTTACCCAGTATTTGAAAAATTTACAAATGCAATGAAAATATTGGTATCGGTACTCGGTATCGGCAAGTACCAAAATGCTATCGGTGCATCCCTAGTTTCAACTGAAAGAAACTTGCACTGACTGATCTTAAAATATATCAGTGCCTTTGTTTTGTCTCAAAAAAACACACCAGTAATGTTTTTTTTCTAAGCATGTTTATAAAAATTACTTAAATGTCTTAATTGAACTATGGCCTAATCCTGGCTTAGTCTAAGCCCTGTCTGTGAAACCGGGCCTTAGTTTTTCAACTTCAGCTTAAGCTTTATTCCAACATATTTTATTATTTAAAAATAAAAAATTATTATATAACTGTTTAATTTTTAGCTAGCAATAACAAAACTGATTGCGATGATTCAAAATGTCAATTCATGATGGTGGATCAAATATAACTTTCATTCATAACTGAAAAGTAATGGTAAATGAATTATTTTAGTCAATATTTCTGACAGGATTTTCAGCTGTGAATGTTAGTTCACAGAGTTTCTAGTGCTCTTGGGTTCCATTTTAGTGCCACCTATATAGACAACGATTGAACTTAATACGGTTCAGAACCAAGCCATTGAGTTTCTGCAGGTTCTTTGTTCGGTATTCTGTTTATTTCTGCAGTATAAATTATTATGCATATGAATTGATGTCCACTTAATTTAAAGTTTAAGATAAAATCCGAAACCCTGTATGTTAATTGACCGAATGAAAAGCATGGTTTAATCTGTGTGTTCCTCAGCGTCAGTGTGTGGAGTATGCGTTAAAAGCGCGTCCTCTCAGGAGGTACATCCCAAAGAACCCGTATCAGTATAAGTTCTGGTATGTGGTGAACTCCACCGGCTTCGAGTACATCATGTTTGTCCTGATCTTACTCAACACCATCTGTCTCGCCGTTCAGGTAACTTTCTTTATTCTTAGATATTTACAAGCAGAATTAGTGTTTAGTGTTTAAATAATAATTGTTTGGGTTAAATATTCAAACCCGCTTCATATGCTCATTGTGTAATTTTATTTGTTGAGATATAAATATGTATATTTAGGACCTCACATTAATATTTACCTATATATTTTATATGAATTACCTCTATGCCGTCCCCATGAAAACAAAATGTTGTTTTGTGGCTTTTAGTCTGTCTGTTAGCATTGAGATATAAAATCTACATTTGAAAAAATATATTGTAATATATATTTTACATATTGTAGTTACTAACTGCATATCTAGAGTATATATTTACAAATGTAACAAAATATATATTTTTAGATATATTTTGTATATTTAAGTCAAACATTATTTACATACTATTATAGTATTTATTGATATTTTGAAATAGTTTTTAATTTAAGTATTTTTATGTGCTTTTGCCTTATTAGTTTTCAATAATTTTATTTAACTTTATTTTTATTTATTTTTATTTTAGTTAACAGAGTGTATAGTAATTTTTGTCCAATAAATTGCCATTTCTACAATTTTTCTACAATACATTCCATTAACATTTCTACAATTTAATATCGCACATTTCTCTGTCCAGCACTACGGTCAGTCCGAGCTGTTCAATTATGTTATGGATATCCTGAATATGGTCTTCACTGCCGTCTTTACTGTGGAGATGGTACTCAAACTGATCGCCTTCAAACCCCGGGTGAGTAATTCAAACACACAGATACAGCCGTCACACATAATCACATAATTAGCGCAGTATAAATACGCTTCTCTACTCAATATATCATACTGTTCCACTTATATCATCCCAATGTTATCATGTTAACATCCCTCTGCCCCACTGTCCGCTTTGACACATGCAGATTTGTGTTGAGAAGAAGGACAGAATGCTAGTAAGCAGCTCAGTGTGATTTGCAGTGCTGTCGTTTTCAGCTTTTCTGTGTGGCGTGACTAGCAGTGTTTCTTTACCACATTCAGTCTTTAGACTGACATCAGTACAAGACAAATGCATGAAGTTCTTATTGTATAATATAGTAAACTTTCTATTTAATATTAATACTTTGTGTTGATTGATGCTGTAATAAATAACCCATCTAACAAGGAATGTTCTCAGAACTAAGAGGCTAACATTCTGGCAAACTTCTCTCATGTTATAAAATATGAAAGTTTGTTCAAAATGTTCCAGGCATTAATAACATTATTGGCACAAAAATGTTATTTATACATTGTTCATGAAACGCTTTACTGAAACATTTTAAATATTCAATATTTTTTATTTTCTCTTTTAACATTACTACTATTGATTTTTACCATCGGAACATTCAAAAGTAACATTTCCATTATGTTTGCAAAATGACAATTTAACATTCCCTTGTTGTTTTTCTAACATTCAAATTCATTTTTGTATCACTGAGATAATATCAAATTTATTAATATTTTGAATGAGTTTTATCTTTATATTTTTAAGATCCTAATCATTAGGATATTAAGTAAAGATCATGTTCCATGAAGATATTTTGTAAATTTCCTACTGTAATATATCAAAACTTGATTTGACTTGTTTTGATTAGTAATATGCATTGCTAAGACCTTCATTTGGACAACTTTAAAGGCGATTTTCTCAGTATTTAGATTTTTTTGCACCCTCAGATTCCAGATTTTCAAATAGTTGTATCTCGGCCAAATATTGTCCTATCCTAACAAACCATACATCAATAGAAAGCTTATTTATTCAGCTCGGATGATGCATAAATCTCAATTTCGAAAAATTTACACTTAAGACTGGTTTTGTGATCCAGGTTCACATATATATATTTCCAGTTTAAATTTTTTATTTTAATAAATTAAATGAAAATTAGAAATGTTGCCTTGGTAAAATGGAATAGAATAAATCTTAAATATCTTTAAAATTTCAAATAGAATATAAAAGGTGTTTTTATGTTCTATTGCATTTCCATTTGTTTATTATTATTTTTTATTTAATGTATTTTTTTTTTTTTCTTTTTCAAAAATATAAATTTTTGTTGTTGTTGTATGGTTTAACTTTTAGATAACCATGGTTCAAACAACCAATAAATAAAGTTTTTAGAAAAAAATTTTTTTTTTCTGAGAACATTCAGAAATAACGTTTTCATAATTTGATCCTTAGAATGCATTTTTTGGTAGCTGGGAAGCTAATATCAGTGTTTTTTTTTTTTTTAAATAAGAATTTCTGCATAATCAGATATGTACAGCAACCTATTGCTAATCATCACATATATTTTCTGGCCGTCCGCCCCTTTGCGTTTCTCAGGGGTATTTTGGGGACGCCTGGAACGTCTTTGATGCTTTGGTTGTGATCGGCAGCATTGTAGACATAGTGCTGAGTGAGATTGATGTAAGTACAGCACAGTTGTAGGCCCTGTCCCCTCTAATATCTGCTCACCCGTCTCAGCCCTTTACTTCAGACAGACTCGCTTTCAGCTCAGGATGAGCTACTTTTCAACTGACAGCTGATTTCTTTGACTGCTGAGATCTAACATCTGTATTTCTTTCTTTTCACCCTCATTGTTCCTCCAATCATTTCTTTCCCCCTCCTCCTTGTGTGTGGTGTGTCTTTTATTAACAGCATTATTTCACTGACGCATGGAACACGTTTGACGGTCTAATTGTTGTCGGTAGCATCGTAGATATTGCTATCACTGAAGTCAACGTAAGTACAACCGTATTCGCCTTTCCAAGTTTAGAAGCCTTGCAAGAAAAACATGTCTGGTGCCCAACACAAATTGTATCCACAAGAGTATATGTTAACTAGATTAATGAATGAATTTTAGTAACCCTTTATGATTTAATCAGTGGATCTCTAATTGGTTTGCTTCAGAGCCCAGATTTTACATTGGATATCAAGTGGCGACTCAACAGTAACAAAATTGTTCATTGCATTGTACAAAAGTAAAAAAAAAAAAAATCCTAATTAAATATTCAGACACGGTTCATACAGTGGGTACGGAAAGTATTCAGACCCCCTTCAATTTTTCACAGAAGAAATGGACAGCACCTGAGTTAAATATATGAGTGTCACAGCAAAGGGTCTGAATACTTAGGACCATGTGATATTTCAGTTTTTCTTTTTTAATAAATCTGCAAAAATGTCAACAATTCTGTGTTTTTCTGTCAATATGGGGTGCTGCGTGTACATTAATGAGGAAAAAAAATTAACTTAAATGATTTTAGCAAATGGCTGCAATATAACAAATAGTGAAAAATTGAAGGGGGTCTGAATACTTTCCGTACCCACTGTATGTAAATATGTATTTAAGAACCTCTTATTATTATTTACTTATATATTTTATATGAATTACCACTTTGCAGTCTCCATGAAATCAAAATGTTTTGTGGCTTTTAGTCTGTCTGGTAGCATTGAGATATATTGTAATATATATTTTACATATTGTAGTTCCTAACTGCATTTCTACAGTATATATTTACAAATTTAACAAAATAGATATTTTTATATATATTTTGTATATTTAATTATACAAGTCAAACATTGTTAATAAACTATTATAGTATTTATTGATATTTTGAAATAGCTTTTATTTTATAATGTTACTATACGTTTTAGTATTTTTATGTGCTTTTGCCATAGTTTTAAATATTTCTATTTACATTTATTTTAGTTTGTCAACAAAAGTTTTAGTTAACACATTTTTTATATTAATTACTGTATATTTTATTTTACATTTAAAATGTAAACAATATAAAAATATATCAAATATATTAAATAATGTAAAAAGTCTTTTACGCTCATCAAGGCTGCACTTATTTGATTAAGTACAGTAAAAACAGTAATATTGTGAAATAGTATTACAATTCAAATGAACTGTTTTCAATTTTAATAAATTTTAAAATGTAATTTATTCTTGTGATGCAAAGCTGAATTTTCAGCATCATTACTCGTCTTCAGTGTGTCACATGATCCTTCAGAAATCATTTTAGTATGCTGATTTGCTGCTCAGTAAACATTTCTTATCAATTGTGATTTGTATTTTTGTGTAAAATGAGACCATTTTACTCAGGATTCTTTGAGCAGGAAGTTAAAAAACAGCATTTATTTAAAATAGCAATTTTTGTAACATTATAAATGTATTTACTGTCACATTTGATCAATTTAATGCATATTTTATGAATAAAGTAATTAGTTTCGTTCCCCCCCAAAAAATCTTACTGACATATATGATATGATTATGACATTTCAAATAAGATGAAATCTTATATGAAATGTACAGTAGTAATATTAATATGAACTGCAAATACCAGAAATAAGCTAAATTATTGACGTAACATGACAGGAAAATTTTGTGAAAGCATAACAGCTAAGACAATATTTTCCCATGCAGTTTAATTTATTGTAATGGCACTGACGTTTGTTTGTTTTTTGCGAGGTTTCACTATATGTTGTCTTTGATGTGAATTGAGGTCGTACAGCTAACCTTAATAACATTAACAGTCACGCTTTGTTTCCCCTGCTTATCTGAAACAAAACCCCAAGGACTCTGCTGCTGAGAAAACAACCTTTTTGTTGTGTGTTTGTGTTGACCATCAATCTGTGGTCTCACATCCAAATGTGTGTAAATGCAGTCAGAACTGCAGAAATCCATCAGCTGGTTTGTCTAACGCTTGTTCTTCCATTCTGTCTCCATAGAAACTTGTAGAGGCAAGTATGGCAAGATGTGATCTCCTGTTTGCTTGTGTTCTGCTTCATAATGACTTGATTCCTTGAAGTGCTGTGAGGACAAAACTGTCCTTGTCAAAAGTTTGACAATATTGTGCTGGTTTAAGAGTTTTCATCAAGATCAGTTCAGAAAAAAAGAGCATATTTGTGCCTTGCTGAATTTGTGTAATGAAGTAAAGCTCCCACCGCCTTGGCTTTACTGATTACAAGCCAAATCAGTATTAATGATTCGTTTTTGTGGGCAGGAAGGTTGATGACTTGTTAAAGGAACAGACCGTCACTTTTTGGCATCACACTTAAAATGTTCAACAACAAACTAAGTTGATGTGGAAACTTCAGCAGCTTTATTGTCTGCTTTTACAAATAGAACAGACTCTAGTGTTTTGTTAATAATAATAGTGTATTTTTATACGAATATTAGGGGTGTGACGAGACACTTATCCCACGAGACGAGACTGGGTTCACGAGAACGAGATGAGACGAGATTTTTAGACTTTTTTTAAAGAAATCCTCAAATGATGAAATATATAGGGAAAAATAGTCTTTTATTCAACTGAAAAACACAAAATGCAAAAAAGTAGGTGCATTTTGACTTGTATCAACTTGTACTTTATGAAATTGAACATCTATTTTAATAAATTTTATGCAGTAATAAAACAGGGCATTCATACAAAAACCTTAATATGTTACATAAGTTAATTATACACCCACATTTATGTCGGATGCATTTTTCTTGGCAACTAGGGAATACACAGCCCTGTATATATTTATATCTAGGACTATACAAACATTCAATGGCCACACCATGGTATTATCTATGATTTTCTTTATTTTCATCAGATCATATTATTATTTTGTATATACATTGTGCATTATTTAGAAGTGAATATTCTTTATTACCATAAAAAATTTAAAATATAAAAAAATAGATATTATAAACTGAAACCTAAACTAAAATACAGTAGGCCTACATTTGTTTCATTGAAATACAAACTTTACAAGGTGTTTGGTTACGTTTTCACTCAGGCTGACTAGCTAACGTTAGCTAAACAATAGTGCTACTATGTAACATAGTTGCCTAGGCAACAGATACAACAAAACAATAACAGACTTATCATGCCGTGCTTCTCGTCCGGTGTGCGACCCCCTTAAGTCAGCTACTGATGCACTTTTATCCCTTAAAGTGGAAGTGAAGCAGTCAGTCAAGTTTACATTATTTAGTAAACTGATTTCCACTTTA
The DNA here is from genome assembly GCF_001515605.1 of Sinocyclocheilus anshuiensis. NCBI lineage: Eukaryota > Metazoa > Chordata > Actinopteri > Cypriniformes > Cyprinidae > Sinocyclocheilus > Sinocyclocheilus anshuiensis. The sequence continues at coordinate 871,538 of NW_015549628.1, read as the reverse complement.
ATAAAAAAATATATAATAAACACGATTAATGTATCAATTAAAAAGAATAAAGCAGTGGTTGCCGTTATATTTTTTTCCAAATTGCGTTTTTTCCATTTTAATTTCTCTCGACTCCTTTTTAATAGTTAAATTAAATTGTATTGGATCTCGCGAGATCTCGTGCCACGAGATCTCGTCACACCCCTAACGAATATTGTTAATATTTTGACATTTTGAAGCAGATTTTAAATTTAGATGGTCAGTTTTCATTTTATTTAACATTTTAGTAATTTTGTTATGTGCTATCATTTTATTATTAGTCATTTTTATTTTTATTTAGGTTTAATTTCAGTTTTAGTTTTATTAATTTTGATGCTTTTATTTCATTTAGCCACCATTGCTATTTTTTTTAAGTTTAAGTTTTTTTTATTTTACTTTATTTT
>NW_015549628.1:867708-871106 GCF_001515605.1 Sinocyclocheilus anshuiensis | reverse complement strand
AGAGAGAGAGAGAGAGACTTTGTCTTGTCTTTGTATATGTTTCTTTTTTTGTCTGTGTTTTCCTGTATATCTTTATTTTCCGCTGTCTTTGTGCTTTTCAGTGGTGATAAAATCATCAAGAGGTTTCACAAGGTCTTCTGTCAGGTTTATTAAACTAGATTCTTGCCATCAGCTAGCTGTTTCAGAAGAATTTTAAAGGGATAGTCACCCAAAAATGAAAATTGTCATGATTTACTCATCTTCATGTTGTTCTAAACCTTTTTTCTTCTGAAATTTTGAATAATGTATTGGTCCCTATTTTTCCATACAATTACAATGGACAGAAAATGAATGGAAAAGCTCCATAAAATTATCATAAAAGTGGTCTGTATGATTGTTATTTTTTTATAGTTTTCTGGACATATTATAATAGCTTTGAGTGAGAAACTTATTTAAATGTAGGTAATTATTCCTTAAACATTGCAACTAGATCTTCTAATCATTGAGTGGAGAACTGGATCATTCTGATTTGTGAATGAATCATTCAGACTGGTTTTGTGAACTAGATTCATTAAAAAGATTAAATTCACATGAGTCCAAGAATTCATGTTTTTCAGTGAATAACACAGCTTAAAATTCACTGTTCATTATACAAAGTTAATATATGGTTAAGAAGGGCTGTGGACCGCTTTTAGGACACATTTATGGTGCTTATTTAGTCATTTTGGAGTTTCACAGTCCTAGTTGTCATTCAGTTTCATGATTTTGCGAAGGGTGGACAGGAAATTATCCAAAACATGAAGGTGATCAAATAATGACAGAATTTTAATTCTTTGGTGAATTATCCCTTAAAATGTTACTTTATTTGTCAAATAATCATTCCATCATTTTTAAAAGCCTTGTGAAACTCATTTTATCACATTGTTTTTAGTGGCTTTCAGGCTTGTTAAATTCTGCAGTTATAGATATAAAGCATTAGATCAAAGACAGCAGATGCAAATCCTTTGTTTCCACACATATGTCTTGCTGTCGGATCTATCATGCTCATATCTATACTCATCACTCCCCACTCAGGGGTATGTGTGACTTTCACCCAATCTTGCAGTGGTTGGAGTGACTGGTTTGCCCATCCCCTGTTGCATGCTGGGATATGTAGCTGCTAACATTAGCTTCATTTTCTGCAGATGGCGCTCGGCCACCCGCTCCATTCTCCGGTCAGTGCCCAAGCGGTGTAGTCCGTTTGAAGTTTAAACTTCCTCTCTTTCAGTTCCTCCTGTTCCCCTCCAGACAGAATGGCCCTGGAGCTCAGAGCTGATTTAAATAACGAGAAATCAAGATATCAAAGCTGAGCGTCCAATCACTAGCAAATGAAGCACTATCATTCTAGTATACAGAGATGTTCACAGAGAAAGAAACAACACGTGTAGAATCACAGAGCTCAACAGTGACCACCCACATTGTCAGTAGTCTGGGTTCTGGGAGTATATTTCTAATATACATTATTATATTATTATTATTATTATTATTAAAACAGTTTAACAAAGGAAGAATCTAGATCTAGATAGATAGATGTGAAGGCAGCACAGGCTCATTAGGCCATCAGATTAAGAATGGCTGTTCAGTGTTCTCTCTGTAGTTTGTGTGTCTGCTGAGTGACTGTGTCTCTCTGTTCTGTCTTCCTCAGAGGAGAGAGCTTGAGTATAGCAGGTGTGTAGACGTCAGACAGGCTGCATGACCTCCATTACTGCTTATTGCTCACTTCCTTCCTTCCTTCCTTCCTTCCTTTTTTACTTCTTTACTTTTTTTTTATTTCTGCCTTTATTATTTCCTTCTTGTTTTCCTTTTCTCACATACCTTCCTTTCTTCCTTGTTTTTCCTTTATTATTTCCTTTTTTCTCCTTCCCTCCCTCCCTCCCTCCTTCCTTCCTTCTTTATTTTTTCTTTTATTTTTCCTTATTTAATTTCTGCTTTCTTTCTCTCCTTCCTTCCTTTCTTTTCTCCATTCCTTCCTTCCTTCCTTCTTTTTTTTTTTTTTTTTTTTTTAGAAACTTCAGAATTTTCATTTCTGCCTTCATTCTTTTTCTTGCTTTCTTTTTCTTACCTTCATTCCTTCCTTCTTTGTTTTCCCTTTTTATTTCTTTCCTCCCTCCCTCCCTCCTTCCATCCTTCCTTCCTTCCTTCTTTATTTTTCTTAGATTTTTCCTTATTTAATTTCTGCTTTCTTTCTCTCCTTCCCTTCTCTCCTTCCTTCCTTACTTTCTTCCTTCTTTTTTACTTTATTTCATTTCTGCCTTCATTCTGTCTTTCCGGCTTTTTTTTCATACCTTCCTTCCTTCTTTATTTTTTAATTTTCCTTATTTAATTTCTGCTTTCTTTCTCTACTTCCTCCCTTCCTTCTTTCTTTTTTTCCCTTCCTTATTTCCTTCCTTCCTTTTATTTTACTTTTTTAATTTCTGCCTTCATTCTTTCCTTCTTCCTTTCTTTCTCACTTTCCTTTCACCCTTCATCCTTTTCTGAATTCTTTCCTTCCTTTTACTTTTCTTCATTTCTCCATCTCTCCTTCCTTCCTTTATTAATTTTTCCTTCCTTTCTGCCTTTCTTATTTCCTTCCATCATTCCTTCATTTATTTTTTCTCATTTTGCCATTTCATTGTTTCCTACCGTTTTACCTTTCTTTCTTTCTTTCTGTCTGTCCTCTCTTGCATTGGGCAGTTAGAGCGCCCTCGGTTGGTGTCTCTTTTGCAGGGCACATGCATGGAGATGCTGCGGTGCTACTGGAACACTGAGCACCTTCAAGTCTTGTGTTGCTGTTATGGCGAGAGTGCGTTCGAGAAAAACATTGTATGTTTGTAAGCGTGTGCACATATGTCTGAATGCTTAATGCATGCACCATAAATGCCACAGCCAGAAACTGCATCTTATAATTTCTGCTTCTCATGCAAATGTAAATAGCTATTGACGAGGGATGTCAGGCTGTGTGACTGAAGCCATATCTGTCTGGAGTCTTTCTGCACAGATGAAGGATTCATCTTTTTTTCTGATTACATGCTGAATTTTCTTCCCACTGTGTGAGTGCTTTAATGTTGATGAATGTGGTTTTTGTTTTTTGTTTTTTGTTCTTTCAGAGTCAAGAACTGATCTGTTCTCCAAACCAAATGTGTGGACGGGGTTTATTTTGTGTGCATGTGAAAACATAATAATGCTAAATTTGAAGCTGTTTGACTTAGCAAGCAATAAATTACATCAGTAGTGGACATTGGTGGACACAATTATCTAGTGAAATGATTATGACAGGACATTTCATATGCATGTTCTGTGCATAAATTGTTAATTATTATAAAACCAGTCATGTTTTCAATGTCTAGTATTGGTTGCTAGTTAACTGTTAGTGTCACACTATACGATTAATTCACTAAATC
>NW_015549628.1:863889-867627 GCF_001515605.1 Sinocyclocheilus anshuiensis | reverse complement strand
TAATATATATATATATATATATATATATATATATATATATATATATATATACAAAAACATTATAAGCATTCATCTATTTATAATACAGATGTAATTTGCATCACAGGGTTGACACTGTTCGTCAATGCACATGAATGTAGAAGAATGTAAATTTCATAATATGGCATTGTAGGTTTGTTATACTTGTGTCTTTTGCTGTTGCTTAGCGTTTTTTTGGATACGCTCTTGTTTACAAAGTTGTAATTGTTGCATAAGTGTGTGCGAGTCCCTCACTGTCCTGTTTGTGTGTGTGTGTGCGCTGTACTATATGTCAGATGCTGTCTGCAGCTGCTTATGTAATCTACGAGATAGAAATAAGGTTACATAAACTGTCCTGTTAGTGTGTGTGTGTGTGTGTGTGTGTGTGTGTGTGTGTGTGTGCGTGCGCGCTGTACTGTACATCGGATGCTGTCTGCAGCTGCTTATGTAATCCACGAGATAGAAATAAGGTCACATGATGGATCTTCATGTTATATAAGCCCCTTATGTGAGTCTAGTCCTGTTTGTCTCTGGTCACTGGTCATTTTTCAGCCCTTATAAGCAGTTTTGAATGGAAGATTGTCTAATCTTGAGGTTGTTTGAGCAGGTTTGCTGTCCTGATATCTGTCGGTTAGAAATGCTATTATAGAGTTTGTGATATTACGAGTGCCTGTGTATGTTGTGAATGCGTTTTAAAGCGTAAGTGGCTGTGCAAACGTTATGCGTAATTGATTAATTCAGGTCTTTGATTTTTAAAGCCCACAGAGGCACCTCAGGTGGATGAGTCGGGGGTAAGAAATTCTGCCCCTCTTGGGCTTTTTGCCCAGTTTTACAGTCTGCATTCTTTTTCAGGTTTCCGTTTGAGTTCTGAAATCTTGATTAAACATTGTTACCTTTCATCTTAACCCACCCTGACTTAAATTTGTTGAGTTTTGGCTTTATTTTTACGTTTGGTTTCTCTTCGTTTGCTTTGTTTATCAAGATTTTGCTTTGGTTTTTACATCCTTTGACTATTTTGTCAATTACGGGAGTGTCACCCAAACGTGACGAACTGTGTGTGTGTGGGTGGGGTCGTCGGCCCCTCACGTTTGTAGCGCTGACACTGCTGCATGGTTAAGTGGCCCCTGAAGTCAGGTCAGATTAGGTCGGATCGGGTCAGGTAAGGTTGTGACCTCAAACTGACCTTTAACCTGTGAGGTTTGGGGGCCCACTGTAAGTTGGCATGAAGTATCTCTGGGTCAAGAGTGCCATGCTTGTGCTGATGCGTGCAGTCAAGTATGGCAAGGTTTTTTTGTTTGTTTGTTTTTTTCACCCAGCATGTACCCCTCTACCCCCTTCCTTTTCTCTCTAGGATAAGCATGAAACGCAGGGTCTCTGGTAGTGTTTATGGATCAGTCAAACCAGTCTAAATACTCTTTTAAATAGAAATACTCTTCTAAATACTGAAGTTCCAAATTCAAAATTAGCATTTTTTTTTTTTACATTTACAATTTAAATTTATTTTTACAATTTGGCTGTAAATAAATCATCTCACCCCATGCTTTTAAACTACAATGTGGTTCCCTCTGCTGGTCAAACTGCCTTAATACAGCCTGATGCCCTGTGTTATATCTTTCTCTTGATTGGTTCACTAATGCTGATTCTGCCCCCACAGAACACTGAGGACAGCGCTCGCATTTCAATCACCTTCTTCCGTCTTTTTCGAGTGATGCGATTGGTCAAGCTGCTGAGCAGGGGGGAGGGCATACGAACCCTTCTCTGGACCTTCATCAAGTCCTTCCAGGTCAGATGTTATTCTAACCTAATGAAATGCCAGATATTATTGAAGCTGTCTACCTTTGTTTTTTATCACAAAGCAGTTACTGTATGCATTTTATCAGAAAGCTGTCCGTTATCATTCAGCTACAGTTTCTTTTTGGGGTTAATTGAACCCAGCATAACAAATTTTATATTATTTTATTTTATTTTATTTAGAATGGAATTTGAAGCTTAAAGGGATAGTTCACCCAAAAATTAAAATGATGTCATTAATTACTCCTCATGCAATTAACCCTCATGTCGTTCCAAACCTGTAAGACCTTCGTTCATCTTCGGAACACAAATTAAGATATTTTTTATGCATTCCGAGAGCTCTCTGACCCTCCCATAGACAGCAAGGATACTATCACAGTCAAGGCTCAGAAACGTAGCAAGGAGATCGTTAAAATAATCCATGTGACATCAGTGGTTCAACCGTAATTTTGCAAAGCTACGAGAAAACTTTTTGTGCGCAAAGAAAAAAAAAAAAACACTTTATCAAATTTTATATTATTTTATTTTATTTTATTTAGAATGGAATTTGAAGCTTAAAGGGATAGTTCACCCAAAAATTAAAATGATGTCATTAATTACTCCTCATGCAATTAACCCTCATGTCGTTCCAAACCTGTAAGACCTTCGTTCATCTTCGGAACACAAATTAAGATATTTTTTATGCATTCCGAGAGCTCTCTGACCCTCCCATAGACAGCAAGGATACTATCACAGTCAAGGCTCAGAAACGTAGCAAGGAGATCGTTAAAATAATCCATGTGACATCAGTGGTTCAACCGTAATTTTGCAAAGCTACGAGAAAACTTTTTGTTCGCAAAGAAAAAAAAAAAAACGACTTTATTCAACAATTTGTCTCCTCCGCTTCACCCTATAGCGCCATTTTGGAGAGTATCACATTCGTAAACAACATATACAACGCATGTACACGGATACGTTGTTTACATTCAGATCAAAGCGTAAATGACATAAACAACGTATCAGTGTACGGCGCTGCTGACACAGAACAGCATACGTTGCGCTACCACGCAGCAGCCTTCCACCAGGCAACGTCATGGAGCCGGGTGTAGGCAGGACGCCCAGCCCGTCCAGGCCCCCGCCAAACCTGGCAGCAAGTGCAAGAGGCCCTGAGACGGGCGACCCGGAGATGGAGGGGACTGCACATCGGGAGATGGTGACCGCACCACTCCCTCCCCCGGAAGGAGGGCCGGGTGAAGAATCTTTTGTTTCATTTTGTTTGTGTTCCGCCGCTGGCCCAGCAGCCAGCGGTACCCAAAACTTCAGAATAAGAGCAGTTTCCTCAGTCTGTGGGTCCCAAGAGGTGGAGAGTGGTGGACTGTGCATCACAGGATCACTTCCCTCCTCCTCTTTCGCCAGCGGGCAGTGGTGGGTTGCCCAAGAGCACTCCCTCTGCCCATTCGTGGAACCAGGTAGGTGCTGTGACACTCAAGCCCCCGCTTCATGCTGTCACACGCCAGGCTGTTACAAGCCTCAAGCCGGGGCCCTGCGTTCCCCCTCTCACGAGGAAGGATCAGGTGAGTGTTACACTTCGCACCCAGACCCCGCCCTCTGCCGTCACTGGCGTGGCCGTGACAGGCCCTGGGCTGTGGGTCCCTGTGTTCCACTGCGCTCCCCCACCACGAGTACGTCGGTGGCTCCGTTGGTTCCACTGGCGCGGCCTCTCGGAGCCTGGTTAATGCACCCCAGTCCGTCTCGGTGGCTCCTGCGGACCATCAGACTCGGCTACGTGATTCAATTCACCCGGCGTCACTCCAAGTTCAAGGGCATCCGGTTCACATCAGTAAAAACTGTCGATGCCCCCGTCTTGCGTGCGTAAATCGCAGTCCTGCTGGCGAAGGACGCAATAGAGCCGGTCCCTCCAGCCGATATGAGGATGGGCTGTGCCTAAGA
>NW_015549628.1:840666-863843 GCF_001515605.1 Sinocyclocheilus anshuiensis | reverse complement strand
AGAGCGGTGGGTTACGACCAATCTTGGACCTGCGAGTTTTGAATCGCGCGCTTCACAATCTGCCGTTGAAAATGTTGATGCAGAAATGCATTTTTGAGTGCATCCGTCCCCAAGACTGGTTTGAAGCGATCGACCTGAAGGACCTGTTTGCATCTCCAGAAACCACCCACTGCCAGTGGTTCTACTCCCTAACCGAGGCAATGCTCGGCACGGATGCACTGGCACACAGCTGGCCCCCGGGGCCTGCACAAATTTATGCTCCCCCCAGTGAGCCTACTCACACAGATGCTGTGCAAGATCAGGGAGGACGAGGAGAAGGTCTTGTTAGGGTGCTTTCACACTTGGTTCAATTGCTTGGTCCGAACCCGAGTTCGATTGCTCCCCCCTCCCCCTGCCCCCCCTGACTGTGTTCACATTATATTATTTGGGTCCAAACCGCGGTTTGTTTGCGTCAAGTCAGCAGTTGTTTACCCCGTTGCTCAGTAACTATGGCGCAGGAGAAGATGGCAAAATGCGTAGCAAGGCTCTCTTCAATTTTATATTTATGTTTTTGAACCCTTGGTTTTGTTTCCAAAGCTTCAGTACATAACGGCACTTACGTCTGCCTTACGAATGTACTGCAAATGCTCTAAAGAACTCTGAAGGTGAACAGAAATGAGATATACAGTTCTCTGCTTGCAGCGCATCAGTAACGCTCGTCAGGAAAGTGAGTGAAACACACAAAAAATTTTTATCAAATACGTATCAAATACGTAAAAGAGCTTTAGGACCTCAGAGAGCAGCTCTTTGTCTGTTACGGAGGACAGCAGAAGGGGAAGGCTGTCTCCAAGCAGAGGATGGCCCACTGGATAGTGGACGCCATCACCTTGGCATATGAAGCACAAGGTGTGCCCTGCCCGCTCAGGCTGCGTGCTCACTCCACTAGGGGTGTCGTATCGTCCTGGGCGCTGGCTCGTGCTGCCTTGCTAGCAGATATTTGTAGGGCTGTGGGCTGGGCAACTCCTAACACGTTCGCTAGGTTCTATAGCCTACGTGTTGAACCGGTGTCCTCCTGTGTTCTCACCTTAAATGGGTAGTGGCACTGAGAGGCCTGGTTCAGAGTCGGCTTGCGGCGTCCTTAACGCCTAGTTCTCCAGAGAGTTCCCTAAACGGGTTAACCCTGTCGAGTCCTCCAGCACTCCGGCGGCTGGATGTGGCGGAGCGTCCGGCGCCAGGCCTTTCATCCAATGAATTCCTGAAATCTGGTGTGAGGCTAGTGCCCATATAAGTGACCCTGTTGGGATCCCATATGTGTATTCCACGGTACAGTTACTAGGGCCGTGTTTCCCCTGGCAGACTACGTTCTGCCGTCTCTAAATGATGCAGCCCTGGGCCATCTCAGAGACTTCCATGTGCAATAGGGCCCTACGGGGTTATTCCACATGAGTAAATGTTACTCAACCCCCTCTGGGAGGAGGTGACTCCGCAGCTTGCCTCTTCCAAGTGGAAGGGCACGCTTTCCCAGTGTTATCCAAGTCCTACTGTTTGGGTTGCTCGAGGAACAGCAGTAGTCGACCTTCTCTGTGTAGAGCCTGGTCCTATCGTCTGCCTTATAGGAAGGGTAAGGAGGCCTACATGGGGCACTGGAGGGGGCAGCACCTGTGGCGCATTGGTAGGGATTCTCAAATTCGTCGGTCACCGACGTGACGTCAACAGTGACCGACTGAAAGGGAACGTCTCGGTTATTTGTGTAACCCTCGTTCCCTGAAGAAAGGAAACGGAGACGTCACATCCCGTCGCCACGGTTGTTGTACCACCACTGAGCTGCCGGGTCCAAAACATGAATTAATGCAGTGCACCTGCTGCCTCTTATACCTGCTCTGCGGGGTGTGGCAGCTAGATGCGAATTCCACATGCCAATGTCCATTGGCTCGTTTAGTTACCCTCGAAGTGGATGGGTCTCTCTGGCGAGATCCCCAAATTCGTCGGTCACTGATGTGACGTCTCCGTTCCCTCCTTTAGGGAACGAGGTTTACACAAGTAACCAAGATGTTCTCAACCCAAGGTCCACTTTCCTGCAGAGCTTAGGTAACAAGCTAATCAGGGAACCCCTGATTTATAAAAATATTATATCATAGTAATATATATTTTATGCTCTTTTCTCAGGCCCTGCCATATGTCGCTTTGCTGATAGCCATGCTGTTCTTCATCTACGCTGTCATTGGCATGCAGGTTAGTTTCATAATAAGTTGTATTTTTTGAATGCCACATGAATTGTGAGAAACATTCATAATCTATCATGCAACTGTCAAACAGATTTTTAAGAGTGCTATTTTACAACTTTTTTGCTTTATTAAGACAAATTCATATAAAATTGAGTTTTCAAAATACAGGAAAATTACTAACAGATTTATTTCAGAAAATGTAATTTATAATTGTATTAATATCTTTTTTTTCTTCCCCATGAACGCACAGCCGTTATGAAAAATAATCAAAGCATTAAAAGCATCACTTTTCACATTGTTGAAGTATCATGGGCAACCACAGCCACCAAAAATTAGTCAAATCCAATTCGAAAATGATATGTATAGCGAATCTATTTGGGTTATTTATTGTATTGTATTGTCATTTTTATGCTTTATTTTTCTGGTTGTCTTGTCTGTAATTAAAAATGACAGTTTTGCTAAATAGTATTACAGTATAAGTACTGTAATTGTAGCTGATATCTTGACTAAAATGCAAATCACCCACATTCAGTGCAAAAATTACACACTTGACCTTTTAATACAGCACAGTGCAACTTAGTTTGCCATCTTTCAGGTGTTTGGGAAAATTGCCATGGTGGACCACACACAAATCAACAGGAACAACAACTTTCAGACATTCCCTCAGGCTGTGCTTCTGCTCTTTAGGTCAGTGAATGGCACAGTGAGGATGTTAAAGCTGCAAGTTGGCAGAGTTTTAAATCTTTACAAAGATGTTTTTGCCTTTGGTTCTTATTCTTTTCCCTATTATATGCTACCACTTTATCTGTGTGTTTAAAGGAGTGTTTAATGTAAGATACAGCCTGCTTTATAGGATTACATTTCAGATTAATTGTTTCTTGGGTGTAGATGTGCAACAGGTGAAGCCTGGCAGGATATCATGTTGGCATGCATGCCAGGGAAGCTGTGTGACCCAGAGTCAGATTATAATCCTGGAGAAGAGATGACCTGCGGGAGCAACTTTGCCATCATCTACTTCATCACCTTCTACATGCTCTGTGCCTTCCTGGTACATACATACTAACTACATAAAGACTTCCTTTTGATTTATTCTCATTTTTATAATTACCTATTATAATATTATTATTTAGAATATTACTTTAAACCTCCAAAAATAATTTAGCATTTTAAGAATTTATTAAAGATTATTTGGACTCTTTGTTAACTGTTTTGTCATTTTGGAATCCCAAAAGGATATATTTTGTTTGTTTTTTCAGGGTTATTTTTTTTTAATGATCAGCAATGTTGTTCTCAAAAGTTGTACATGTGAATCAAATTAAATAATGTCTTGTTTTAGATCATTAACCTGTTTGTGGCTGTCATCATGGACAACTTTGACTATCTGACCCGAGATTGGTCGATTCTGGGGCCACATCATCTTGATGAATTTAAGAGGATTTGGTCAGAGTATGATCCAGAGGCCAAGTAAGGATGTGAAAATGTGTTTGTCAAGTCACCTTTATTTCTATTGCGCTTTATATAATACAGATTGTTTCAAAGCAGCTTGTAAACAGTAAAAAAAAGCAGTAATAAACAGGAAAATAACAGAATCAGTGATGCACACCTCTTCAAATATGAGACGAATTCAAATTCTACTGTAAAGCAGCTCTAAAAAACAACATTTGTGGCATTATTCAGCTCAAGTTAGTTCAGCTTTGGTTCAGTTTAGTTCAGTAACTGTAAAGTTCATATAAGCTATAAGCAGAAAACAATGGTGTTATTGTTCAGTTTGAATCAGTAAAATGTTGATTCAGTTCAATAACTGTCAATATTGCAAAATTGGTCAATTATGAAACAAATTCAATTCGCCTCAATTCTCAATATGGCAGTTGCTTGTCCAGAGTAGCAATGAGATGAAGAGTAAATGGAGAATTTTTCAGTCAGTGTTTCTCTCTTTTATTTTATTGCAGAGGCAGAATAAAACATCTTGATGTAGTGACGTTGTTGCGCCGTATTCAGCCTCCTCTTGGCTTTGGGAAGCTCTGTCCTCATAGAGTCGCCTGCAAGGTAAGACACACATTTATAAATAATGCATTTGAAAATTAGCAAACACACCCGACCCACCTTCTCACTCTTTCTTTTTATCTGTTGTTGTCTCTATTCCAGAGGCTGGTGGCTATGAACATGCCTCTGAACAGTGACGGCACTGTCATGTTTAATGCTACACTTTTTGCTCTTGTGAGAACTGCACTGAAGATCAAAACGGAAGGTATGTGCATTCTTCGCAGAACTACTAGTATTGGTTTGCAAATTACTTTAAACATTTTATTTCAATTAATTAATTCAAATCAACTCCTTTGCATCAGTTACAAAATATGTCTTAAAATGTTTTAGTGAAATATTAATATAGGTAAACATTTAATCTATGTAGTAACACTATGTATGGGGTTTTGAGTAAATACGATTTGAAAAAAAAAATCTCTTTTGCTCACCAAGGCTGCATTTATTTATCTAAAATATATTAATATTTTGACATATTATTACAATATCAAATAACTGTTTTCTAGTTTAGTATATTTTAAAATGTAATTTTTTTTCCCCTGTGATGCAAAGCTGAATTTTCAGCATCATTACTCCAGTCTTCAGTGTCACATGATCCTTTAGAAATCATTGTAATATGCTGAGTTGGTGTATCTTATAATTAACAGTGTTGAAAATAGTTGTGCTTCTTAATATTTTTGTGTAAGCCATGATACATTTTTCAGGATTTTATTAATAACTAAATATTCTAGTATTAAGTATAAATGTATTTACTGTCACTTTTGATCAATTAAATGCATCTTTGCTAAATAAAGGTATTAATTCCTTTTTATTTATTTATTTATTTTTTTTAATTCCAAATTCTTATTGACCCCTTTTGAACAGCAGTGTATATGAGTATGAGTATATTTAAGTATAATATCATTAAATGTTATTGCTTTTTGCATTCATGTAGTGAAAAATGGACAGTGGAAAATATTTTACTATACTTTGTGAATTAAACATTATATTACAAGTGTGGTTCCTCTGAAATCATCCATAAATCACCCTTTTTAGGCTGTTCAGAGTAAATGCATAAGTATAGTCATCAAAATATTGAAAATTTGCCTTTTTTCAGTCCTGGTTGGCAGTAGTGAATAGAAACTACATTGTGTTGATAACATGGTGTGTGTTTTGACCCAGGTAACCTAGAGCAGGCGAATGAAGAGCTCCGAGCCGTGATTAAGAAGATTTGGAAGAGAACAAGCATGAAACTTCTGGATCAAGTGGTGCCCCCTGCTGGTGGTCAGTTATAAAGCTCAGAGATTGTCGCCGCTAAGGAGAATACACATTCACAACATAGACGTATAATACCCCTGTCAACTCACACCTAAATTATCCATTTAGATAAAGATAAAAAATATCATTTTTGAACACACTTCAGTTTCCCAAATGTAGCATAAACACACACATACTATGCATTTGTGTCATGCACATACACACACCAGCTGTTGCACTAGCTTTTTCCTGCTGTTGTATTCTTAGTTTCTCCTGGTCGGGTCTCTGCGATGTTTGTTCTGTTCTGTATGTGTCGCGAATGCTCTCCTCTCCTGCTCGGTCATAGCTGTGCACAAGGTGTTTGTCACAGCTCCAGACTTATTTGTTCATTAATGACGTAATCAGCGACTAGTTGACTTCGACTCGACTTTCATCACATAAAAGTCGACTTCAAAAGATCAGAAGTTGTTTAACCCCTAGTGTGTGTGTGTGTGTGTGTTGAGCTTTGGGCTTGCATGGCAACTCAGGCATGCTGTGTTCTTCTAAAAATGTGTCTCTTTCTCTCTGTTTCTCTCTCTTTTCTACGCTGTCGCTCTCTCCTGTATCTGCTTGAGCTTTTCCGCAGCTTCCGTTCCTCATTGATTGTCTTTCTGTTCATGTAAAAGTTCAAATCTTCAGAATATTCTGAAGCAATTCTGTTTTAGGGTGGTGGCATGGAACTAATGTTGCCTCTTCTTTCCTGATCTGTCCCCAACGTGCTTGTTTAAAAAAAAGTGACACAGACCCCTGCTTCAGAATGATTCTCACGCACACACTTACACATACAGTACATGAACAGAACATGCAGATGAACACGTTATACTGTATACACATAGATGATTGAAATGCATATCCAAAAACAGGATATTAGACATGCACAGATACACCCACAGAAATGCAATGCTAATGTGCTAATATTGCTCAGTGCTGCTTGCTTGCATGTTCCCAGTAGAACTTAAACACATTTAGGTCTAGATTTTAGTGAAGTTAGATGGCTTAGCTGATGCGGTTTTTTTTTTTAAACCCCTGCCCTCACCTCAAACTTTCAGTTATCTCTCTCACATTTGCTATGCTAATGCTAACATGCTAATACTAATATGCTTACTCATTTGGTGACTCAAATTAGATGGGTGCCAAACCGTGAATATGAAATATTCTACAACTAACATTTACATTAAGCTGGTAGCTATATTTTGGAACAGGATAGCTAGTTTCTAGTTGGTCATTAGCTGTTTGACTTGCTGGTAGCTGATTTGTTGCTGGTCCAAGGTGGTCTACTAGCTAATGACCAGCTAGAATCCAGCTACTGTGTTCCCAAACACAACTAGCAGCTTAAGTTGAATTTTCCACATATTATTATAATTAGTCTTAGATCTAGTTGAATTTTATTACTTTTACAATACCATTGTGAATACAATTTGTAAACCTAACAACTATTAATTGTAATTATCTATATTTCTAGCATTAATGGCTAGGTAGAAAAACAGCACAAGTTTTGCATTTTATATATATATATAATTTTTCATTATTTATATACAAATCATTTTTTAATACTTTTATTACTACTTTTTTAGCATAGATGCATTCAAATGATTCAACATTGATAATAGTAATGTTTTTGTGCAGCAAAATAATTCAGCATATTAGAATGATTTCTGAAAGATCATGTGACACTGAAGACTGAAGTAATGATGCTGAAAATTCAGCTTGGCATCATGTGAATTGATTGCATTTTAAAATATATTTAAAATAGAAATCAGTTATTTTAAACTGTAATAATATTTCACAATATTACTGTTTTTACTACAATTTTATAAAATAAATTGTATATGCATTCAAGGTGACTAAAACAGCAAAATGTATCGGTGTCTTGTGATGTACAGCATATTTTGCTCATTTATGTGGTGTTTATTAATTAAGACCATCTGTGTTTATTATGTAGATATAGATCCTATTTTACGAGCCATTTGTGTAGAAATCCAGATAATTCTAAATGGGTTATTAACGTCTGATTCACAAAGCTCTTTTAATAGTACATAGTTCAAATAACATAAAGCATCTCATTGCGTCAGTTTCTGTCTCTCACCGTGCGTCACCGCAGAGGTGTGTATGCGTGCGTTGAAACTACTTGCTGACAGCGAAGCCGTGTGTGTGGTCTGTTCACTCAGATGATGAGGTAACGGTGGGGAAGTTCTATGCCACTTTCCTGATACAGGACTACTTTAGGAAATTCAAGAAACGCAAAGAGGAAGGCCTGGTGGGCGTTCACCCAGCACAGAACAACACCGCCATCGCCCTGCAGGTAAGCAGAATGTGCTTGGAGATAGAATTTTGTTGATTCTTTAGAGTTAATAAGTTGTATGTTCTTTTATGGTCATAATGTTGTTGGTTTTGGACTTGGTGCGTTGACGCTTACAGAAATCGCATCACTGAAGGTCATTCTCAAACTCTGGGGGAAAGCCATTTATATTTTTCATTGCTGAATTATTGTATTGTTAGCACAACTTTTTGTTCTTTATTTATTTTTGAATTGAATAGAATTAAATGTTCCTAAATGTACCCCAAGAGATTTCTTGTCAGCCGAATCCCTAAAATATTTAGTTAAAGAACCCCCTGAAATTAATATTTAAATTATTTAACACACTGAAATGTTTACAGCTCTCCAAAGTCATGACATATAAGTAAAAAAAAAGGGTTTTTAATGTTTTATTTTATTTGGTTTTAAAATATTATACATTATACATGCTCCTAAATAGCTGAAATTGTTCACTTTACATTTTGATCAAAAAAGTGTTTTTTATGCCAGAATAAGTTCCAATGTTATGTTAAAGGGGTCATATGATGCTGCTAAAAAGAACATTCTTTTACGCCTTCTTTCTTTGCGTGAACATTTGGGCGGCGTTATGCAAATCTTCCCACATAGTGAGGTAGATATGTGGGGGCGTGTTAGAACGAGCCGTTTTAGGTAGGTGTGGCTGAC
Source organism: Sinocyclocheilus anshuiensis (assembly GCF_001515605.1). Lineage (NCBI taxonomy): Eukaryota > Metazoa > Chordata > Actinopteri > Cypriniformes > Cyprinidae > Sinocyclocheilus > Sinocyclocheilus anshuiensis. Next base: position 855,344 of record NW_015549628.1, on the reverse strand, counting down.
TCTGAACTTTTATAAAGAATATCTCTTTGGATTTGAGACTTTAGTCTTTGCAACTTTACAGATCTTCTTTATGCACCAAAAGCTTGTAACACTCCAAAGAGAAAGGAAAAATTGAAATCGCATCATATGACCCCTTTAATCAAAAGCAAATCCATATCAGTGTAAACACCCTGAATAATCAAAAAAAAATTACAAACTGTATTTCCTTTGCATGAGACCTTCTTTACCTTAACTGTATATCTCTGTTTCTGGATGCGCTAATGCTGTTTTAGCTTGAATATGGATCCCTCAATGTGATAATGGTGATCTGTAAATGTATTTTTGTCTGTTATACATGTAGTTTGAAGTGTTTGTATTCGTTTGCCATCACTTCAGAGTTATAATTCATGTATTATTGGTTTAAGATGTTTTGTTGGTCTCCATCCTCATAAATCAAACACTACTAATGGGTTTGATTTCTCTGCGAACATAATCCTTTTTTAGAGGTTTTTAGTGTGATTAGTTAACCATAGAAATGTTTTACACTTTTAAAATGTTAGAAATATTTTAAACACAAAACGTTAATGTTTCTAAATAGCATATGTGGCTAATATAGTATTTTTTTAGAAAGTCACAGTAAAGGCTAGCATCTTAGTTAAAGTGTATTAGTTGTAGTGTAATTACGGAAGCGTTTTCGTGTTTTTCCTCTTTGTTTACTGTGATTTGTTGTCATCTCACATGAATTTGTCCTGTCTGGAACTGTCTTCGTCAAGCTTGTGTGTCAATGTGTCTGGTAAACTGCCCCCTGGTGGCATGTGTGTGTGAGGGTCTCCGTTTTCAACATGTCGCTGCTGTTCAATGGCTTTCCATTCAAGAGCGGGTCCTTAGCTATCTTGTCATCACGGTTTCAGGCTGGCCTTCGTACGCTGCATGACATTGGGCCAGAAATCCGCCGTGCGATATCATGTGACCTGCAGGATGATCAGCTAGTAGACTTTATACCAGAGGAGGACGAAGAAATTTATAGGGTAAATTACTCACCTTTTATGACCACTTTCTCCTTATAAAATCGATCTGTACCTTATTGTCTCACTTTAACTGCCTGGTACAAATGAAAACAGTTGTTTTTAATAGTAACGATTCCTTAAGGGAGTTGCGATGAATTGTTCGCCATCCCTGGATGTCATACACACTTAGATTAAGACCTTGAATAGGGATAAAGTAGCCAAGTTGACAATATAAAAGGTTGACTTTATTGAAGATTATACAATAGGTACATTTGTATGGCAGGTTTGTAGTAACAACGTTAGCCTTAGTGTAGCATATCTAATTCAGTGTATCTGCATTTCTCTTGATTTCAAATTCAGTTCAGATTTAATCAGTTCATGAAATTCACTCACACCATACGCCATTTTACCTCCTTTCCAACTTCTTTTTCCCATGAGATCATTAAAAATGGCAATCAAATGACTTGGCATTGGATAAACGGTCAGAGACGCCATATTTCAATTTTTTGACAGCAAAAGGACATTTTTTTGTTTATTGCATCAGCGAAAGGACGATATTACAATTGCAGCCTGTACATCTATTCGTTAAGGGCCGTTCACACCAAGGACGATAACAATAACGATAACAATTGTTCAAATTCAATGAGAATAGTGAAGTCCACATCATGGCTATAAAGATAACAACACTGAGGGATGATATTGTTGGAATCACTTTTAGAACTATATTTTTTTCCAGCTGATGAACAACTAAAACATTGACAGCAAATCAGAATCCACTCCGAATCCGCATTTAGGCGGCAGGCGACAAAATTGCAGTGAACAAGTAAAATAAACAGAACCTTATCGTCCTTTGGTGTGGATATAGTTCTTTATAATTATAGTTATCTTTTTAGTTATTGTTCTTACATTTTCGTTTCATTTGTGAAATCGTAAATATGGCATCAACCCTGACTAAAGTCCATTGCGTATTTCTTTAAACTTACAAACACAAGTATATCTTCACAGCGAAATGGAGGACTCTTTGGCAACCACATCAACCACATAAATGGAGACCCCCGGAGGAGCTCCGGCCACCAGACAAATGCCACACAGCGCCCCCTGCAGGTGCAGCCACCTCCACATTACGCCCTCATGGAACAGCCCATGGGGCGCCTGGGACGCGCCAATGCCATGGCGCAGCAAAACCATCATCGCCGCCACCACCACCACCATCATCACCATCATCATCATCACAACTCCTACAACAAGTCGCCCAAGTCTACCAACATCAACCTCAACAACGCCAATGTGTCCAGCTTACCCAACGGAGGACACAATCGTTACTATGAGCACATGCCCGCTAACGGTTACCCGGGATCGTACTACGGAGAATACGACAAGCCCAGGAGCCCACATGGACAAAGGTGAATGCTTGTTTTGTTCATCCAACATCTTGATTTTACTATTTTGGGATATTTATTTGTATGTATTCAATCAATGATTTGTCAGTGTTAGCATTTTTAGATTTATAGATATAGATTTATAATAGCTAGCTATTATATTGTAATCTCATGTGTCACTGACTTCTTAAACCAATTCCTTCAATCTATTCGGATTGACTGGAATTGCTTTAGGACGGGAGTTTTTCAAGGTCTTAAGTAATTGATTTCTTTAGCAGATTGATGAAGAAAGTGACTTTTTAAACTCTGCATTCATTTACATTTATGCTTTTAGATGATTATTCATCTGCATTATAATCAGCTTTAAGGTTCGTTCAAATGTACCATTGTTTGCCGAATTTTCACAGGCGAAATCCAGTCATTTCAATTGGAATGGATGTGAGTGAAATTTCCCCATGCAGTTTTTGCAACAGCTTCAAGTTGGTCCCACAAATTCACAACAGAAATCTGCTTTGTTTTAAAGTGACTTCTGTGTGAGCTGGGCTTCGTTCATCGCTATATTATTAACAATAGACAACTGATCTTTTTGCCCTCAAAATTTGGCCGAAATTTTCCTAATGTGACCGTACCTTTAGATCATTAGATTTAAATTATTTTCTTTTTTAGCATTTATCCACCTTTGAATCAAACCACCTGGCCCTTGCCCTCCCACTGCCCTCCTCTCACCTACACTGGTCCATTATCTGACCATGGTGATACCATGTTTTCTTCAAGGTGTTTTCACAAATCCGATCTCACGAGTAAACGTAACTATTTTACAAGGTGCTGACTTCGTTTGAATTCATACGCAATGTTTTGTATGGAAATGTATGATTTTTAGAGAAAAATTTTGTATGAAGGTTCACACCTAAAACCACTCCTAAAGCTAACCGTCAATGAGGCTTAAGCAGATTGTACAAACGTACAAATGAAATCATATCTTTGCAACTTTACAGATCTTCTTTATGCACCAAGAGCTTGTAACACTCCAAAGAGAAAGGAAAAACTGAAATTGCATCATATGACCCCTTTAAGATGAATTTACCACTAATTTGCCAAAACGTAAAATAGTTACAAATTTCAATGAGTGTGTTGCTTTACTCTAGCGCATTTGATGCAAACCCAAGTCCATTTGAGATGTTTGCCAACCTTGATATTGGACGCCAAGATACAGTCTTTGCTGTCTCATCACTGTAATTAGGCCATTTCTTAGTGAAGGGCTTCAGAAACCTGACAAGATTAATGAGGCTTGGCATGGTCATCTGTGCAAAATTTAGCCAACATTAGACAATATGTGTATAATTCACAAAGACTTTTTGTTAAAAATCCTTGTAAGATTGACCCAAGGAATCGGAGAGGAAACAGAATTATGTTTTAAAACCAATTGGTTCATTTACAAGAAAAAGATAGTCCGAAATTTGGATGAAATTGAAAATGAATCAAATGTTCAGACCTTCCATAATCAGTTTCTACCAACTTCAAAAAGTGAAGCCAAAATTATCTTTTTGGTGCTTATTTAGCTAGCCAAACCACATAATGCAAAGTTAAATCATACGTGAGGGACGGAGGACATGTTTTTTAACTCGGGACAACTTTGGACAAAGCAATCGAATCAAGTGTGAAAACAGCCTCACATATATGAAAATGCTGTATATATCGTGTATATACTGTGTAATATATGTGTCCATCCATTCCTTTATCCTATTCCTCTGCTTTTCTCCACCTTTCTCTCTTTCCTTCCTAACGGAAATGCTTTCTCTTAACCATCTCTCTGCTTTCTGGAACAGAAGGCGCTACTATGAGACGTATATTAGGTATGTTACATTAGGTATTATATGTCCACATAGCAGGCACTAATGCTTGTAGAGAAACAGACGGTGAATGATAAGCAGAACTGTGTTCAGTGAATAACGGCGTTGGGATTTCCACCTCGGCCCTGTCCCATATGGTGCTTTAAGTTGACTTTACATGTCTGCGAGACTGGTGCTCTTGAAGGACTGAGAGTGCTATTTGGGACAGGGCCTTATACACACACACACAGACTTTCTGCAAAACTGGAACAAGTTGATAGGAACATGTAGTAAAGCATTAACAAATCAGGATGCGTCTTTTGGCGCTTTTCCACTGCGTGGTACGACTCTGCTCGGTACGGCTCAGTACGGCACGGCATGGTTCGGCTCAGCACGGTTTGCGTTTCCATTGCAGTTCAGTACCGCTTTAGAGTGGGCGGGATTATTCACATGTCGTTATAGTTGCGCCACCTCTACTACCACAACTCCTAAAAAAACCTTTTTCATTCCGCGTTGCCCCATCAAGCTCTCGCTGGAGGAACGTCTGTACTTCCGCAACAGACAACAAAACTTTTTGGTTGTTAAAAAAAGGTGCGCTCGTTCAAAACAGTTGCGTTCGATCCTTTGCTGGCTGTGCTGATTTAAATCTAGCGGTTCTTTTGTGTTTGTGTCGCAAGTTCAGTGGCGCAGGTAGTGACGATTCTCTCCGGCCAATCCGGATTGGGTGATGAAGGGAAAGAGGTGGGGCTTGTTGCATGTGTCTGCTGGATAACCGGTGCTAACAAAATGAAATGCTTGCCTTAAAGGATGACTCATCAGATTAATACTTAATAGAAATGCAAATAACACTTAAACACAATGTTTATTTATAGTTAAATTATTATGTGGTTTATTTTTCTAAAACAAGAGTTGTCCTTCAAGTTCACCTCTGCAAGGATGTTGAGATGTCTTATTTAATGGGCCAGTGGGGCTGTAAGTCTGTCTAGACCTTAGAGTAGATGCCATATCTTTCTTTGACAAAAGCGTGGCTATGAGTCATAGAAGTATAGTTTGCTCAACATTTTATTTATTTATTTATTTAGACAAATTCAAATGAATGGAAGAATGTTCTCTTTTTTCCCTTTTTTGATCACCTGCTGAATGGTACATGCAATGGTGGAAAAACTATTCTGAAGCAGCAATTTCCCAAGCAACATTATTCATGTTTTTAAATACTTATATTACAATAATGGCACTATTACTATTATTTTAGGTAGCTATTCTTATTAAAAAAAAACTACACTACGTTAGTAACAAAGTAGCAGCTAACAACATATACACTGCTCTAGGGTGCAAGCTCTTTTTTAATTATACTGAATATATTAAAATACACAATGTAAAAATAATTAATTTATTAAACTGTATTTTTCCAATCAGAACAGTATTTATCTATCAATGAATATGTAATAGAAAATACTCCAGTTTGTATAAAATATGTAATACTGTTATAAGCAAATGCATTTTCACAGAAAAAACACAATGTGGAGTTTTGTCAAGCTAGACAGCTACATGTTGTAAAAAGTTATTTTAGTAATATTTATATACTAATATAGTTTTATAAATAATGTAAATTGTTTATTTTATATTTTCAGTTTTCAGTTTATTTTGTATATTTTGTAGTACTTTTGTCTTATTATAATATTAATATTTAGGTTTAATTCATCTTATTTGAGTTCAGATTTAATTATTTCTAGTTAGTAATTTTAGTGTTTCAATCTCAGTTACATTTCAAATTTTCTTACTCCTCAAAATTTTGAATGTGAAAAAAAAATGTTAACAAAAATAAAACAACGCAAATAATACAGAATTTACCAAGCTTTGATGACTAGTGATCTGAAAAATTCAAATATAGTTAAAAGTGAACTATTAAGGCGAGACACTGCAGGTGAATAGGGTAAAAAAAAATAACTAATAGTTATCGTCTCACTTACCCAGCTGATTGATTACATTGATAATTGCAAAAATTTTTGAATTACAAGTTTTCTAAAATGTTAGGTTTAGATATGCAAATGAGTCATTATTTAATGAAATATGCGCTAATTTGCATATATTTATTGTACAAAAATCTAAACACTGGATGATGTCAGTTTCAAAATTCTTGTTTAATTTTTTTGACATATTAGAGTCAAGAGTTTTTACAGAGGGAATTTTGGATATCTCATTTTTGTCACTCCATAATTCAGAAAATGCTTAGAATGGACAGAAAACACTATATTTTCAAAATTTTGGGGGGATTAAAATGTTGTATATAATCAAGCAAATTACATATGAACAAATCCCTCTGTAAAAACCTTCAGGATATAGACAGGAATAAACATTTTAAGTTTGGTGTGTGTAAGTGCTACTGAAATGGAGATTTATGGCTCAATGAAGGAGAAAAAACTCATTTTGAGAAAACGGCCTTTAAAAATATGTATTATAATTGAAATCTATTGACACAGATAGATAAAGTGCTATAAAAGAAACACTTAACAGTGTCTTTTGGATGTTTTCTTTCCACTAGCCTGAAAAAACACTTTATGAAAAACCAAAAAGCCCAAAATCTCAAACTTGCATAAAAAAACTGTGTTTTTGCCTGCAGTGTCTCCCCTTAAAAAGAATAGCTGAACATAAGTTCACGAAAAAATATATATTGTGTAAACTGTTACTACTTTGAGTTATTATTTTGGAATAAATGTAAAAAATGCTTAAAACACTAACTTGATGAGATTAATACTTGGCTTTAATAAATAGAATATTGATTACATTGTTAATGTAAAAATATAAAATAGAATTTATTTTTTTTTCCGATTGTGTAATGTTTATTTAAAGGGGTCATATGATGCTATTTTAAAGATCATTATTTTGTGTATTTGGTGTAACAGAATATGTTGACATGCTTTAATGTTCAAAAAACATATATATATATACACATACAAACACATATTCTTTTACAATGCATTGACGTATTTATGTCTTTTATGTTTAAAGGTTCTTTATTACTTTATTGATATGACTGTTTGTCTTGAATAGTTTCTTTAATCCATGTTTACTTCATTTAGAAAAACTTTTCATGAGAGTGTTTTAATTTTATTTTTTTTGTTTTAATATTTACAGATAATACTTGTTACTTTGTAAATAAAGAAGAGTATAAATTAGCATGCAAGAAATTGATTTTGGTATCAACTAATGAAATATTATTCAATTTTATTACAACCCTACATGCCATTTACAGATCTTCTTTATGCACCAAGAGCTTGTAACACTCCAAAGAGAAAGGAAAACTTGAAATCGCATCATATGACCCCTTTAACCAAGTAAATGTGACTGGGACATTAATTTACATTTGATAAAAAAAAAAAAAATGGAAGACTTTGCCTCCTTATTTCAGAACACCACTGATACATATAAAATAAAAGCTACACTGTTTTAAAAACAGCTACTGTCAAAATAGTGAAGTTAGTAGCACTTTTAGTTAGCGAATGTTTAACACGGTATAATATATTGACCAGACTGTACTTCTTTCACATCTTCATTTTTATGTCAGTAAAATGTAGAGTATTCACTCTAAGGTCTATGCTTCACAGTCACTGAAGACATCTAGACTCGGTGCACTGAAAACTTCAAGCTGAATATCTCTGAGCTGAGACTAGATTTCTTAAGACTGTACAGCTATTTACTAAAGACTATATGCAGAAGCTAGAAGGGCCACGACACTGCTGACAACTGTCTTGATAAGATTTTGCTTGTTTTGAAATGAGGTCTAACCCCGTCACTGCACTCTGGAGCCGTACGTCTGCATGGTAGTGCATGGTTATTCGCTGACTCAGTGACCACAATCTAACCGGCCTCTCACTGATCTCTTGACCTTCGCGCAGGTCGCAGGGCAGCGACAGAAGACGACCCACTATATGCCGCGAAGAGGAGTATGAAGAAGATCGTTACTCTGGAGAGTACTACAGCGGAGAGGAGTTTTACGAAGATGACAGCATGCTGTCGGGTGACAGGTAAAACTGTTGCAACTGCTGCACGGCCCATTTCAAATAAATCACATTTACAGAAGTTCATCCGAGGGTGTTTACACGTCCTTGTGCAGGTACCCCAACAGTGACCAGGAATACGAGACGCCACGGGGCTACCATCATCCTGACAGTTACTATGAGGATGACGAGCAGCCCCTTTATCATGATTCATGTAGGTCACCAAAGAGAAGACTGCTTCCTCCAACACCGCAAGGCAAGTCTTGGGGTTCCTTACTTGGCCCTCCGCTTAATGGTTCAGCTTTGTTGAGCATCAGTGTCGGAAAATATTAATCGCTCTCGTTTATAGGTAATCGGAGACCGTCGTTTAATTTTGAGTGTCTGCGCAGACAGAGCAGTCAAGACGATCTTCCTCACCAGCACACCGCTCTTCCATTACATCTCATGCAACACCAGGTAACATTAAATACGACGCTATTGTTCTGTGACGTGGAGTATATGACATTATGATGTTAAGGCTGAATATGGTAATATTTTAAAGAATAATAAACCATATTTATTAAAATAGTATTAAAATTAATTCCTTCCTTTTTTGTTTTAATATTTACAGATAATACTTGTTACTTTGTAAATAAAGAAGAGTATAAATTAGCATGCAAGAAATTGATTTTGGTATCAACTAATGAAATATTATTCAATTTTATTACAACCCTACATGCCAGCATAGTATTATGTACAGCATTTTTTCTGCCTGAGCAGTGCCACAGGCTGATTGCCTCCATGCCACGCCGCATTGATGCAGTAATTCATGCAAAAAGAGGCTCAACCAAGTATTGAGTGCATAGAAATGAACATACTTTTCAGAAGCCTGACATTTCTGTTTAAAATATCCTTTTTTTTATTGATCTTATGTAATATTCAAATTTTCTGAGACACTGAATTTTGGGTTTTCATTATCTGTAAGCCATAATCATCAAAATGTCAAGAAATAAAGGCTTGAAATATTTCACTCTGTGTAATGAATCTATATAATATATGGGTTTCACATTCTGAAATGAGTGACAAAAAATATTGACCTTTTTCATGATATTCTAATTTTTTGAGATGTACCTGTATATTGCACTGTATATTAAAACAATACATTTCTATTGGCCACTGTACTTGTTGGTCCAGGTGATGGCGGTAGCGGGTCTAGACTCCAGCAGGGCTCACAGGCTTTCACCTACTCGATCTACCAGATCATGGGCGTCACCTCCTCCCACTCCTGCAAGTCAAGACCGAACGCCGTACTACACGCCGCTTATCCGCGTGGACCGTCCTCTGAGGGACAGCGCCCACAGCAGCCACTCATCCATCAGGAAGAGCTCGTGGTATACAGACGACCCTGAGTACCAGAGGAACTACTCGCCCGTTCACCTGCAGGTTCCACCTGAGTACAGAAACCAGTACCACCAGAAGAGAGGCAGCGCTACCAGCCTGGTTGAGGCGGTGAGTCTCAGACCTCTTTTGCCATTTATGAGATGTAGGCTGACAAACATTATGAAAATCAGTATCTTTTTTTAGCATTTTTTTTTTTTTTAAGTCTTGATGATTTTCAGGAGATGTCTGAGTATTTATGTATTTGCTATGAAACGCTTTCAAAGTTTATTTATTTAAAATTAATTTAAACAGAGCTAAGTAGATACAAATTGGAATGCTAAATAAATACATAAACAAACACAAGGAAAATATTTGTTTATGTATATTTTAGTGGTGTCAAAATTATTGCGTTAACGCAGGCGATACATTTTTTCAGTTTAACATGTTAAAAGTATTTAACTCAATTAACGCGGGGCGGAGCTAGGGTTGGCCACCCCACTCACAACTGCTGCTTCTGTCACTTTTTCTCTTGACAAGAAGTGCATTTATTCAGTCGCAGAACGACTGAGAACGGGAGACGTTTCAGACGCGCGCTCCAACTTCACTTCAGCGCCAGGCAGGAGTCAAACGAGCGCGGAAACAGTACTGTGCTCGAAGCGTGTGCTCTTCAATCGCACACACAAAGGCACCGGCGCGCGCTGTAGCCTGTATATTTTCATATCAAAGTGCGAATGAAACGACATGCATGCAATGTCGTGGTCAGTTAAGTCATGAAGTTACCAAAACCACGATTAAAGCTGCCTTAAAACTGTGCATGCATGTAATATGTTATATATGATTCAAATTTAAGAACATGTCTCTGAAATGGTTTTCAAAACTGTCCTGGAGCAGCCCAGCACTGTCTCCCTCATCTAACACACCCGATTTAACTTGTCAGCTCATTAATAGCGACTTTAAGACCTGAAGTGGGTCAGAAAAATATGATGTGTGTCAGATCCGTGTCATGTTCAGCAGCGGCAGCTCTTAAAGCAGCCAAAATAACCTAATAACCCAGCTGCTGTGATGTCTGTTAATCAAGTAAAAAAAATAAAAAAGAGGAAATCAGTAACATTTATAGCTTTAAGGATTCATTTATATTTAATTTAGAATTTAGTATTTGATAACTTCAATTTAAATTTCTGTATATTTCTGCTGAATGGCACAGGTAAATATGACATTTATTATAATGGGTTTATGTGAAGATTGTTTTAAGTTCACTTAAATTAGAAGTTATTTTTTTAAAGCCTAATAAATGTTAAAATTGATATCTGTCAATTACACTTTAATGTTGAATGGCTGTAGTCAACGGTTAAATATTAGGGGGAAAAAACTATTTTATAGAGATATCAGTAGTATTGGTATCAGTGATACTGGCCTTCGGTCATAAAAAAAGATGCCATTAAACAAATATTAAAAATATACTGTCTTTATATTGTTTGTACATTAATTTGAAGATTGAATGTAACATTATTGCAATATAAAAGTATCTTTAAAAATGTCAATGTTAGGTGGGATTAATTGCGATTAATTTCAGAAAAAAATGTGCGATTAATTTGTTCATTTTTTTTAATCGATTAACAGCACTAATATATTTATTAAAGTAAGTAAATTACCTATTTAAATTACTAATAAATTTACTTATTTATTATTTATTTTAAATCAGAAAAAAACATAATTTCAACCAACATCTACTGTGGCCACATAGTTTCAAATTGAATGCAAAAAATATATAAAATAAACACACAGAGAAAAATGTATGTATATGTTTATATTTACCAATAAAAACTATATAGTAATAAGATCTATTTATTTATTTATTTACTTACTTTAATTAAGAGAAACTGTCATTGTAACCAATTACATTTAAATTGTAAATAAATAAATACAACAAACAAAAAGAAGAAATATGTATAAAAAATTTATATGTATATTTACATTTACAGCCATTGTATCCATGTAGATTCAAATTAGAATGAAAAAAATATAAAATGAATACAAATATGCATATTTTGATGCATATTTACCAATATAAAAATATATAGTAATAAAAAGCTATTTATTTAAATTTTAAACCATTATTTTAACCAAACAGCCATTGCAGCCAAGTAAATTTAAAATGTAATGGAAAAAATACAATGAGAACATAAATAATTATGTATATTTTTATGTATATTTACCAACATTAAATGTATAATAATAATAATAAAAAGCTTATTTATTTATTTGCAAAATCATTGTAATGTGTTAAATATTACAACAGGCATGTTTCACTATAATATTGTAAACAGTTTTAAGTCAGAGACACTATTATATAAAGGCCAAATTAAAAAGTGCATTAAAATGACTGCAGTAGTCACAACTTTACATAACTTTGTATCATATCAATTTGGGCTTTAAATTTTTGATTTGAACATTTCTATTCAAACGCCTTGTGGTTTCATGCTAACCAGGGCAGAAGTATGTAAGACACTGTGTTTCCATTCCCTCTTTTGAATAGTTTCTAGTTTAGGGACCAAATGTTTTCTTCAGACAGTGACAGTATGTCATACTGTGTGTCAGTGAAGACTATGCTCACAAAACAAAGCATCATTTTCTCCTCCTCCTCTTTGAGCAGGTCTTGATATCAGAAGGACTGGGTCGCTACGCCAAGGATCCGAAGTTCGTGGCCGCCACGAAGCACGAGATCGCGGATGCGTGCGAGATGACCATTGACGAAATGGAGAGCGCCGCCAGCCATCTCCTGAACGGCGGCATTACGCCGGGAGTCAACGGCGTCAATGTCTTTCCCATAATGGGCCCCAGAGACTACGAGATGCAGGATGTCTCGGCTAGCTACAGCGACGAGGAACCAGAACTCGAACCCAGACCGCAGTACGAGGAGGACCTGGCAGACGAAATGATATGCATTACCACTTTATAGCACCTGGTTAGCGGCTGCTGCTGTTCCTCAGAAACTGATCAGTGAAACAAACAAATCTAAAGTAGATTTACTGGCTTACTACCTAAAGAAGTGCCTTCACAGCAGAGCAGAAAGGCACCACAAGAACGGACGCATCGGTGCCGCTCGCTCACTTCCTGTTCGCGCAGGAACTTGGCGCCTGGGTGGAGCTAATTCAAACTCTGAAGGTGAACTTTAATTGGCTGCTTGTACCGTCACTGCAGGAAATGGACCAATGAGCAGCGAGGGGCAGGGGTGAGGGGGCAGGCTGTTTCCACGGTGATGACAATCAAAACGAATGTCATTACCTCAGTCACTTTATTAAGGGTTTTGCATATCAAGCACGTTGCAAGCTCAATGCAAGCTAAGTACGGCATATCCCTCAACAAAGGCTTTAGTTTCGACTCGCTCCGTACGACTATTTTAGTACCGTTTAAGGTCAAGTGCATATTTTAGAGAACAAACGCTAATTCTACAGCACTGGTTTACAATAAGGATATCATGCAGGTTTGTGGATTTGGAGAGGATTTCAGCATTTGTGTTGAATGCACTAGCAGACAGGTTATTTTTTAAATTTAGGATAGCCTGTTTGATATTTCATAATATTCTGTAAATGACTTGTAATATATAAAGCATAAGAAAACTTTGTAAAGAGACATTATATTTTGTAATTATGTACTGTACAAAAAAGAAAATCAGCAATATTAATCCTAATTGATGTTATTGCATTACAAAAAAAGACTAAATTTGGTGTTATTTTAATAGGTACTGTACTTTATTATTAAATTCTTTGCCTTTATTATTTGCTCATATGCATTCTTATTCGTTTGTGAAAAGTATAGAACAAAAAAGCCAATTTTCTATTGAGGTTATGTCTGTGACACACCCGCACAAGATATGCAAGTTGTTTTCTCAGTGTCCGTTTCATAAGCGTAACCGACGTAGTGTTCCTTTAAAATCTACGGCATGCAGTATGGGGCACGAGCTTTGACCCCCTTTATGAGGACTTTAGTAGGGCTTACAGAATCGTGTCTTAATCGTGCTTTTGTTTGTGTAGATTGAACGAGTCTGTCGAATAGGACTTCCCGTTTTAAGGGTTCGTGTTTCGTTGCATATTTTGTGCCGGGGAGGTGCACAGGAAGGTGCAATGGTAAATGCTTTGTGCATTAACAATGCTGCTTAATTAGTCTGCAATTAAACTGTACGACCCTCACCAGGAACATGCTGCCACTTGGAAAAGCCTGCTGATCTATGAATAGCTGATCTAGTAATAGCGCACTACAGCAAGGGTTTCGGATTAGCGAATTATTTCTACCACTAATGTATTTAGGTGTGCTTTGAATACTGAAATCTTCCTTTAGTTTTATAATGATGTTGATTACGATGAAAAATGTGATGACGGGGGAGTTTTGGGTTGCTTGAAGTGCATGCTCGCATCATGAATCCTTAACGGAACAGTTCAGGCAAAAACGGAAATTCTGTCTTTATTCACTGACTGTCAAATCGAGTGGAAAAAGTTGCGTTTTGGAAATTAAAAACTCAATTCATTTTCTCCATAAGGGAAATTGATTTTTAATGATAACTGTTTGTTAATGTTTTGTTGAAGCCATCCATTCATATTATTTAAAAAAATTTTAACAGCTGAATTTTGTGCTGAAAAATGTCTTTAGGTTACGTATGTAACCATGGTTCCCAAAGCGAATCTCGACGCAGCTCGAGTTCCTGAAGGGGAACTACGTTACCCTTGATTCTATACGGAAAATTCAACCAATTACAGAGTCACATCTCCCAAGAAATATTCATATATATGCATTATTTTGCAATAAACCGAAACTTAAAAATCCAGTTTCTACACATATGATCCACAACTTAGTTTTATATTTCTCCATCGTTTTAAATTTTTTGACGTTTGACTGTCATTTGCAGTGCTTTATGGGATTGTAGTTCCCTTTCAGTCGGTCACTACGAGTCACGTCGTGACCGACGAATTGGGATATCGCTTCGATAGACCAATCTACTTCGAGTGTAAACAAAAGGAGCCAATGCACATTGGCATGCAATTATTGCATCCAGCTGCCGCTGATCACAGCGTGAGTATAATAAGGCAGCAGGTGCAATGCATACCAGCTTTTCGCTTCGGAGCCGAGCGA
>NW_015549628.1:821581-840372 GCF_001515605.1 Sinocyclocheilus anshuiensis | reverse complement strand
GGAACGTCTCGGTTACGTATGGTAACCCTCGTTCCCTGAAGGAGGGAACGGAGACGTCACGTCCCGTCGCCACGGTTGCTGTACCACCGCTGAGCGGCCGGGTCGCCGGCTTGGCTCCTCAGCGAAAACCTTGTATGCATTGCACCTGCTGCCCTATTATACTCACGCTGTGATCAGCGGCAGCTGGATGCAATAATTGCATGCCAATGTGCATTGGCTCGTTTAGTTTACACTCGAAGTAGATTGGTCTATCGAAGCGATATCCCAATTCGTCGGTCACGACGTGACGTCTCCGTTCCCTCCTTCAGGGAACGAGGGTTACCATACGTAACCGAGACGTTCTTTCCCTCATTTAAGTATTCAAATCTTTTTGTCTGATTTTCAAATACTTTTTCTTTAAATAAAAGGTTGTAATGTGATTCACCTTGTAGCTGGTTGGTTTGTTTCGTGGCTTATAATGCTTAAATGAAGCCCTCAAAGGAATTTCTACAGAAAAAAATTAATGGAAAAAAATACTTCCACAAACAATGCCACTGAAAAAGTGGGTGGCCACTAATGCACTCTATACATAGAGAATTTTGGAAGAATTTTCCTGCTCAAAAGTTATTGTATAGCGTTCCTCTATTTAAAACAGTAGAGGAAATAAAATGTAAAATGCACACCTTAAAAATGCAATGTAAGTCGCTTTGAATTAAAGCATATGCCAGATGCATTGATGTAATGGAAATGTAATCATATGCCAGATTTACACTGCAAAGGTGGCACAGAAGCGCTTCTGAAGTGGCATTTAGGTGTTTAATGCGGCTTAGAGGTGAAATAAATGCATTTACACAGATACAAATACAACTGTACTATGATACTAGGGGCTGAGGTGGGTCAGAGCAGGCTTACTTTACTCTGGCTTTTATGTGGCATTGAAGAGTTTGAATTGGAAAGTTAGGAATTTGAATTTGTAAAGTTAAAGGGGGGTGAATGACAGAATTTTCTTTTTTGGGTGCACTGTTCCTTTAAGCAGGACAAGAAATTGGTTAAGCAATACTTTCCCCCTTATTTGTTTTATTTTACTCGTTCTTTGTTTCTTTCTTTGTTTCTTTCTTTCTTTCCACCTCTCACTTAAGCTCTGGCTTCTGGGAATACCTCTTTTAATGCAGGGGAAACATATCAGCATTTGAAGCGTCCTTTTTGTGAGCGTTTTTGCCTTTAAGGTGTTGTAAATCTGTCCTTAGGCCTCAACTTAGGATACATCAATGCAATTGACCTTTTGTCATTTCTAACAGGCAAATTAATGCTGAATTAATGCATTATGGGCAAAAAAGGGCAAAAAAAAGTTTGACTGCAAAGGCTGCTTTGAAGTGTAAAGCACTGTTCAGTACAGTTTGATAAAGGGAAATGTGGGGTTTGTTGAAATTCTTGTTCTTGAGTGTTATTGATCTCTTGTGTTTTGGAAGAGTACTGTGCTTTTCAGTCAACCGAATACTGTCATGAAACACTGCGTGTGCACATCTGAAAGGGCTCTCTGAAATGATCCGTGCGGAAAAAAAACAAAACAAAAACATGACGTTGTGTTCTGGTCTTCATGTCAATTATACTGCATCTTGTAAACGGACCAATGCACATTCTTGGCACATTGTACTATTCGTAGCAATTACTGGTAAGGACAATAAAATATGCATTATTTTTAATAAACAACTTGTTAAACTAAAGATTTATCTTTTACCTCGTGTCGGACTCCTGAAAAGAAAGAAAAACATTTGGTTTCTTATACCAATGGGATTTTAATATTAGCACCTTGCTGTTCATCTTTGCACAAATTACTGTAACGTGCAATTTGTTTTCTATTCATATTTTGTGTATCAAGGTGGGCGAAATTTGTACTATTATCTGTGACTGTGCGTAAGGTTTAGTGAAATCTATATTTGTCATTTACATTTCACCTTTCAGTGCTGGAGTGGGTCAAACAGAAGGGAGGGGAAAAAAGGTGCACTCCTCTGTATTGTTAACATTGATACGTTAACAAACAAACAAAAAATGGAAAAAAGTATTATACAATTTTCAGAGCCACATCTGTTGATTATCACAGTTTCATCTAGAGTTGTTGCTACTACTATTATATACTTTTTCTTATTAATGCTGTAAGGAAACATAAGATTATAGTGTAACATATGTACAGAAGTAACGGAAAGATGCTTGGTGACGTTCTCCATTTGAAAGTCTTTATCTTTGCTCTGTTATGGTTTTTATTCCATGAAGAAAAAGAAAAAAAGGTTTTCTCTTCGTAGCAGATGACTTATAATATCCCTCTAGGTTTTGTATTGATACATTTTTTGTAATTTTCCTATTTATTTTGGCCTGGACTTGATTTTAATCAATATTGAAATTTAATTTTCTAATGATTAATACAGAATAAACTTAATGAATAAACTAATGACTGTGTCACTTATTTGTACAAGAACATGGAACTGCAATTTATTACATTACAATAACACTTGAGTATAGCTACGGAAAGACTTCAATGCTAAAAAAAATGAGTTCCTCAGTAGATCTATGGGTCAAGGTGTCTTTAATTGGAAAGAAATGTGGAAAATTAATCTGATTATATTGCAAGATTCTTCTGGGGCTCTGGGAGCAGATGATGTAGCATTTAAGAGTTTTAACATAGAGATTTTTGAATGTTTTTTAGAAGTCTTCATGCTCACCAAAACTGCATTAATTTCATGAAAAATACAGTAAAAACTAATATTGTGAAATATTACAATTTAAAATAACTGTTTTATGTTTAAATATATTGTAAATGATTTATACTTTTGATGCAAAGAATTTTTAGCAGGCATTTCTCTAGTATGAGCCTTCAGAAATCATTCTAATTTGGTGCTCAAGAAACACCAAATTTGGTGTCTTTACTTTCACTTTTGATCAGTTTACAGTTCTTCTAAGTCAAGATTCACTTGCACAATTCATGCCAAATTTACAAAAAGTCATAATAATGTGCAAAAAATGTGCTTGACAGTTTGACAACTAGATGAACCATTTTGCATTTAATGACCTATACGATGAACTAAAGACCAGATGCTTTGAGGGGTAAGACTATTGCACAGAAAACTATATAATACATTTTGAGCAACATTACATTAGCAACTGATAATGTAGCAAACCGCAGATAAATGTACATAATCAATTGCATGAATGTACCAAAGCAATCGCAACTTGTTCAAAAGAATGAGAAACTGCTTTTATGATGTGTACAAATGACTAGATGATGTGGAGGTTGAACAAGTAGTTTTGAGAATTTCATTTCTGATTTGAGAAATGCACCAAAACGACTGAGAAAAACTGCAATGCACTGTTGCTGAATAAAAGTCTGTATCTGCAGTATACACATAGTACAGTATAAGCTAGTATACAGTCTGACACAAGCATAAAATGCACCGTTTTTCCCTGTGAGAACATGACAAAAAAATACTGTCTTGCTTGTCTTTCATTCAGGAAGGTATACATATTTTTTCCATTCAAATGCTGTCTAGAATGAGAATGTCCCTCTCCCAAAACCAGCTAGTTCTGAACAGCTTTAGCAAGCAGTGAAACACAGATGTGATGTGAATGAAAGGCTGTTGGCCTTAAAAAGGCCACACTATATGTCCCATCTCAACTTCAATAGGAAACACATACAGCAAAGAAAATTGCATTCATCAAAACCATCTCACTTTTAACAGAAACGCACGTTCATCATGCTATAACATGACTGTAGTGAAACAAACATACAATACAATAAGTCACTCTGGGCTGATTTTGTTGTTCAATGGTGACACGACGGTCTGAACATCAGATACATCGTCCTCTGAAGGCCAGGGATCCCTTCCACACATCAGAAGTGGTATCGCATACTTCTGGAACTAGAAAAAACCCATCTTCACTACATTATATTCATTTACACTACATTAGATACCAAATGGACATGGTCTTTATTGTGTCAAACTATGCAAATTATACCGATCCACAAGATTTATCTGCTTGTTTCACTCACCTTTTTGTTCATGTATATGTAGATCAGTGGGTTGTAAACAGTGCTGCTTTTGGCCATGTATATGGGCACCACCTTCACCAGCACAGCCAACTGGACATCAGGGTTGAAGACGACCGTTAGAGCCAGAGCGGCATATGGCAGCCAGCTCACGAGGAATGCCAACACCATCATCACCACCATCCACGCCACCTTAGACTCTGCCCTCGCAGCCGTACATCCACCTACCTTAGCTACCTGTCAATGAAAATATTCTTTCAAACAACCACTGGTGGACTAAGTACACAAATCAAGTACTTCGATAAAAGTACAGACACCCTAATAAAATACTACTACAGTAAAGTACTCATTTTCAAATTTACTTTAGTAAAAGTGCAAAAGTACTTAATTTATGTAATCGATGAACCATGTTGTTTATTTATACCATCCACCACTACATTGTATATGTATTGATCTGCAAATAAATAATCTTACCAAAATTTGCTATACACTATCAAAACCTTCAACTTCAATGTACTAAAAAAAGTATTGTATTTTTTAACAAATGAGGAAAACCAAAATTGGTGTAAATATGTGTCAAGAAATAGTATAGATGCCACAGATGTCACATGAAGCAAAATCACTTAAAGCAGTGGTTCTCAAACCTCTCCATGAAGTACCCCCAGCACTGCACATTTGTATGTCTCTCTATATCTGACACACCCACTTCAGGTCTTGCAGTCTCCACTAATGAGCTGATGAGTTGAATCAGGTGTGATAGACGAGGGAGACATACAAAATGTGCAGGGCTGGGGGTACTTCATGGAGAGGTTTGAGAACCACTGCCTTAAAGGAATGGTTCATCCAAAAATATTTCTTTGTCAGAACAGATTTGGAGAAATTTAGCATTGCATCACTTATTCACTAATGGATCCTCTGCAATGAATGGGTGCCGTCAATATTATGGATGAAGGACAGAAGCTGACTATTTTAGCCAGAAGCAAAATTTGAAAACATCTTGATGTATTGTTTCTTACAAACATTCAGCCTTCCACGTCACAAGACATTAATTGATTGGACTGGAGTCCTGTGGAGTACTTGTGATGTTTTTAACAGCTGTTTGGACTCTCATTCTGACGGCACCCATTCACTGCAGAGGATACATTGGTGAGCAAGTGATGTAACTAACTAATTCTACATTTCCCCAAATCTGTTCTGATGAAACAAACTCATTTATATCTTGGATGGCCTGAGAGTCTGAAATTGTCAGCAACTTTTAATTTTTCGAATTAACTTTTCCTGTAACATTTCAAGTTCAAATTGGACATCCCTCTTGCATTTCACGAGGGACGTTTTTATATCATGTAATCAAGTAAAAGTAAACATTTTACAAGATAAAAATACTCTGGCAAAGTACAGGTACTTAACTGCACTGCAACTAAATTTCACCAGCTCATAAGATAACTTCAAAAACATAAGTAAACCGGGACAACTGTCCTACTTGTCTTAGCGTGTAGAGCAGCCATGAATATGACACCACAATGATGAAGAATGGCACAGCGAAACAGAGTGAGAAGTAACAGATGATGTAAGACACATTCTTGAGATCTCGACTCTGCCAGTCGGGTCCGCAGGATGTGCCGGCTCCCTCCAGCTGGTAGCTCCCCCAGCCAAAGAGAGGCGGGCTATTCCAGACCAGAGACCAGAGCCAGGATAACAACAGCCCTCCTGCGGCATGCTTGGTCTGGAATGTGATGGTGCCCAGAGGCTTGCACACTACAAACAGCCGCTCCACAGCAATCAGGGCAACTGTGCACAGCGCTGTTATACCTGTGCAGTCAACAGAGGAAAATTAGCATCAGTTAAGTGAGAGTTCGTATTTTCGAGACTTAAAATCGAGACTCAATTCGTATTTTAAGTTTTAACACAGTTGATTAAATGAATGATGTTTATTCCCAGTCATACGCAATAATGACACAGTAAGATTATTGCCTTGTACAATATATAAAATATGTTTGCTGGAGAAACAGCTAGTTTTTAGGCAATATTTTCTGGAAAACTAATAGAGATTGATTGATTCACGAACAGGTAACTTGTTTGAGCCAAGGTGTCCTGACATTTTATCCTTTACCCATCAGATTGTCCTACCAGGGCATACTGCGCATGCGCACATTTGCCCTGGTACACAATATTTCATCCTTTTTCTCATGCTGAACAACAATTACTGTATTTGCATTACTGTAAGGGGTAGGTTTAGGGTTGGGGTAGGTGTAGACATTAATAAAACACAATCTAGTAAGTAGTTTCTGGCCGTACCTGTATCCCTATATCCACAACTGTCATTTTTCGTTGTCGAATTGTACTACCTACTGTTTTAATGGGAGGTTGCAAGATCTGACTGGGTAGCACAAATAGAACACATGCAGTCTTTTTAGTGAATAAAAAATAAAGTGCAGTGCAGTCCGATTCACGAACAAATACGAGACGGCCCTCCAGGACTGAGTTTGGGCACCCCTGGTGTAGACATTAATAAACCATAATTTGATAGGTAGCATTTTTCGTTGTCGAATTGTACTACCTACTGTTTTAATGGGAGGTTGCAAGATCTGACTGGGTAGCACAAATAGAACACATGCAGTCTTTTTAGTGAATAAAAAATAAAGTGCAGTGCAGTCCGATGAAAGAAAGAAAGAAAGAAAGAAAGAAAGAAAGAAAGAAAGGAACCGAATGTCTTAATTAATCATTCATTATTATCACGAGGGAACGTTGCTGTTTGACTCATCTAATGAAACTTTGAAGGAATTCCATCAAAGTCGGGCGGCTATCAAACTTTTTTAAGGTAGGCCTAGGCTTCTTACTTTCAGTGATAAGCAGGTTTTGTGTACCGGACGCTTTCACCTATAAATGGCAGTTTCCAATAAGCAGAACACGATTCGCGAATGAATTAAGGCCGTTTCACACTGAGCGCGATGCGAAAAAGTGAGGCGAATTGCCGACGAACCTTGCTTTACTTGCGTTACTTGGTGTCAGTCGGTCAAACGGGTTTGCTAAACGTCGAATCGATTCGCTAATCGCTATTCAGCCTGAACCATTCGGACAGTTCCTATGCACTGATTTGTTTGGTGCGGTTTATGCAGTAAAAGACTATTTTAGAACGCAGAAAACGAAAAGAGCGCTGGATGAAGTGGATTTTAAAACCCTGCAAATGTCTCATTTGTCAGCCTATACGAAGAAGCTCTTTTTTAGGATCGCCTGTAGGAGCAGCTTGTGAACCAGCAGGTTTGTTGTACAACAGTAGCTACACAGTACAAAAAAAATTATGATATTTCCATGTTTTTTTAACAGATGCCTTTGAAATGTATTACACTGTATGGTCCCACCACAGTTACTGTACTTTTAAATGTAATTTACAGTTCTAAATAATACCCTGATAGCACATGTACATCACGGAGACGTCTATTTGACTCTGCATTTACATCTGCAAGACGTTTTTTTAGTGTTTGCTCATCATAGGACGTCTCCTATCAGATGTCAAATAGACATCTATTAGATGTCTTTAAGATGTTAATGATTTAGAATGTATGTAAAACGAACATCTAACCGACGTCTGTCAGATGTTTGTACACAGCAGATGCTTTCCAGATCCAGTGATCTTTAACAGACTTCTTGCAGACGTACGTGTGCTATCTGGGTACAGTCTAAAATCATTATTTTGTGTTGGAATGAAACCAGAACAGACTTACCAAATAAAGCAACGCAAAATCCCTCCAATACACATCCGACCCGTCCCATAATGTAGTAGCCCAAGGCATTGGTCACCACAGATGGCACACTTCCTGTTAATGTGATGCCCAGGTCGGCCACGGCGAGGTTGACCAGGGCAAAATTCAGTGGCTGCCGCAGCTGTTTGTGCCGGAGGGTGACGACTATCACTGTAGCGTTCAACACGACAGCTGTGATGGAGAACACGGCCATGAGGAGGGACAGCGTGATGAATCCCGCCCAAGGCAGGGGCACCTGTTATTTGACATTTTAATAATATTTCACAATATTACTGTTTTTACTAAATATTTGATCAAATAAATGCAGCCTCGGTGAACATTAAGGACATAAAACTATTAGAAAACATAATTATTCCAAACTTTTGACCCTGTATTGATTGATTCATTGATTTTAATGAATAAAACAAACAGCTACTTAAGTTTTTCATTGCTAATGATCATGTATTGGATAAATAACAGCAATAAAGTAACTTGTATTTTTGACTTTATTAATGTTTAAATTTACAAGTTTATTTCTCAAAGTAGGTACTACAATTTTGTACATCTTTTGTACACTGAAAGTGCACGTCACGTTGCTCAAAAATGGCTACTTTCTCTCAGCTCTAAAAGTTTGCATTGAATTTTTATATTTTGGGGTCATGGCTTTGAAAAGAATGGCAAAATTGACCTAATTTACATCATTTCACTTTGCATCAATGCATTAAATAATTGTATATTGTTGTTTAAAAGATGCTCCCAGGAATCTGTATCCATTCATAAAGGCGTGTGAGTGCCTGTGTTTATTATGACAGATTTTGTAAGAGGTTCTGCGATTAGCTGTGCAGAGTAACTCTCAGCACCTTCAGTGCCAGATGTCACATATGTCCAGTACTATATTTGACCCACTAAGAGTTTTAACTTCCATTAAGACGAGACAGAGATTACTGTGTTTGGTGCCCTGCATTAAAATAGACGAGAGTGAACTCCAGCACAGACTAACCGGATTTGCTTCAAGAGTTGTTAAAACTATTGCTTCTGTCCCCAAAAGACCCATCATTTCTTAATCTTATTGTTGTCTTTGTCGTTCTGATTTAAGAAGGACCACCAGGTCACCAGTGAATAAAGACTTGTATTTCTGGATGTGCATCTATAGCTCCAATGGATATACTGTAAGTTAAGGTAAGGTAAAATAGATATACTTTTAGAATTTTAGACAAAAGCTGTCCAATTGAACAAAAGGTTCATTTTAACCATTTTAATTTACATTGTTAAAAATATAGGACAAATTGAAGATAAGATTTGTAGTGCTTTTAAAAGTCTCATATCCTTTGCTCAATAAAAGTATTGATTTTTTTAACAAAACCCCACATTTTTCAATATGTGTGTGTGTGTGTGTGTGTGTGTAGATAGATAGATAGGTAGACAGATAGATAGATAGATAGATAGATAGATAGACAGATAGATAGAGCATTGCAATAGTACAGTATGGCAAGTGTTCTTCAGCTCCAGTCACTGCTGCTTCTAGCTGAGTCTGTGATGTATGATGCATTTACCAGCTAATCATGACTGCACAGAGACGCAGGCTGTGTTCAGACAGATCCATCAGACCCCTTACCACACACACGCAGATGCACCTCATCATTTATGTGCTCGTGGTAATTAGAGGAACAAAAAAAGAGAATGAGAGAATAGCAATTAACTCCTGGATGCCATTGTTAAGCATCAGGCTCAAGAGGTCAGTGATGTAGTAGTGGATGGTCATAAATCTTATTCACTTACTTTCTTTGAGTACTATCTGCTCTTTTATGGCATCTGTTGTTGAGGAGCAGCTATGCTACTGATTTATTCTGTCTAACAGTGTGCATTGTGCTGAAGGAATAGTTTACCCCAAAATGAGATTTTTCTGAAAATGTACTCACCCTCAGGCCATTTAAGACGTAAATAAGTTTGTTTCTTCATCAGAACAGATTTGGAGAAATGTAGCATTACATCACTTGCTCACCAGTGGATCCTCTGCAGTGAATGGGTGCCGTCAGAATGAGAGTCCAAACAGCTGCATTATAAAAAACATACTGTAACAATAATACGTAAAAGAAAACTTTGTGTCATGTAGTATTAATTGAAGGGCTACAGTTATGTCTTTTACTTGTGGAGTATTGTGATATTTTTATCAGCTATTTAGACTCTCATTCTGACGGCACCCATTCACTGCAGAGGATCCGTTGGTGAACAAGTGATGTAATTTTACATTTCTCCATATCTGTCCCCATAAAGAAACAAGCTCATCTGCTGTACATCTTGGATGACCTAAGGGTGAGTACATTTTCAGCAAATTTTCATTTTTGGGTTAACTATTCCTTTAATGTGCATTTCAATGAAAATATAATATCTGAAATATGCAGAATCATATTTTACGTACATGTATGACAACTCAGATAAGACCACTTGGACGGCATAAATCATGTATATTTGTCTAATTTTGTCCGTTTTGAACTGTTCCAAACTATTTTACAAAAACTCTGATATTTGAAACATAATTGTGCTTTTGACTCAAAATCTTACATATATAACAATCTTACATATATAACAGTTTGTGACAACTAGACCCGGTTAAGTAAACTGCAAAGTGTGACCTAAACGGTTATATCCTCCAATATGCAGAATCATGCACTGCTGTCAGATAGGCTATGAAAATTAGTCTTATATCAAGATGAATAATAATGTTAATATATGAAACGGTAATATTATTTTTAAATGACTAATAAAGTAAAATACGTAATCTCGAAGCATATGCCCCATCACTGCTTGATATCAGAGCAAAAGCATCCCCAAACGAAGGAATGCGCGTGGCCGAGGGAAAGTTTCGCATCAGCTTCCCTCGTGTGCGCGCTCGCATGGGGAAACCGCACTGGGTTTACACACGAGCCTCACTGTCTCGATGACTTTCCAATCGCTTTTCCTCTCCCTAAACTTCTGCCTTTAGTACATGCACTGACCCGAAAGTGTCGTTCATCATAATATCAGCAGAGCCAGTAGTGAGAGCGCGCGCGCTAATTTGCTCATAATCAGCGCTGAGGAAAAGGCTGAGTGCGCAAAATAAGCATTTAAACCTGGTTTTGTTCTGTATACCCCTAATGCAGGAATAAAAGCAAGGATCCCTGTCAAAGAGGTCGTGGGGTGTGTGACAGCTGGGCGGAGAGACTGAAACTCCGGAGGCAGCACGCGCGCTGGGGCGGCAGATGTGCGGCTGAATCGGCTCTCGCTGCTGTTTTTGTAACCGAGGGGAGAGAGACCGAGAGGAGGGGGAGTTCTAAAGAGTGCCCGAGCCGCCGGCTCCGTTGCAGCGCAAGAAATTTTGGGCGAAGGATGCAGCGGAACTGGAGAATTCCTCTGATGCACCTCCTCTTGTGTGTGATGAGCGCGTGCTGGACGGCGCTGGAGGTGCGGGGGTCCCAACCGGAGATCCCCTTATCAGTGTGAGTAGAAGAGCATGCATGCACAATATTGAGAACAAGCCATAATAATTGTTCTTAACCTGTATGCATGTGTATAGAAAAAAAGAGAGGATAAAACTGTCCATTAGTTGTATTTTAAGAACCTAACATTTCTAGAGTACAAATAACAGATGCATTTATAATTTATGCACATTGCAATGTATATAAATGGATGCAAAATACAGAGAAGCCTTAATAAACTGTAGGCTATGTAATCCATGAACATTTGTAGAGAGAGAGAGAGGCTACAACTATCATTTATGATGACTTTGGGTCGTATTTAAATGGATAATTTATATCTAAAAAAAATATTTTTTTAATAATTGATGTGTATTTTATTATATTTAAAGGTAAAAGCAAAACAGAATTACTACATTTAATACTACAATCTATAATCATAAGTGTACTTAGAGAGAGGTTACAGCTATGCTTTGTGATGTTATTGCGCTATTATAATATTCTAGTTATCTCTAGAGTGCAAATATGAGAGGCTTTTATTATTTATGCACATTTGATTATATTTAAAGGTAAAAAGGCCCTAATAATTGCTGTTATATGTATACAGCACATATAAAAATTGTCAGGTGATGTGCTTCATGTGATAATTCAACTGATTTGATTTGAGCCACAAATATAATTTACGGT
Organism: Sinocyclocheilus anshuiensis; assembly: GCF_001515605.1. Classification (NCBI taxonomy): domain Eukaryota; kingdom Metazoa; phylum Chordata; class Actinopteri; order Cypriniformes; family Cyprinidae; genus Sinocyclocheilus; species Sinocyclocheilus anshuiensis. Next base: position 828,475 of record NW_015549628.1, on the reverse strand, counting down.
AATATGATATAATCAACCTCACTACATTACATTACGCTAATGAAACTCATTTTTAAGAGTCAGATCATGTATGCAATTGATTTGATGCAGGTTTTTACTTTTTCAGTGTAGAAAGAAAATACAGTATACACTTTAATGGCTTAACTTTTTTGTCATACAGTAAATGAGAAACACAAGGGAGAAACTTGTGGATTTAACCTAGAAACCTACATGCTCTTATATGGTCATATACAGTACAGTACAATGATTACAAACAGTTACTGCTTAACTTTAACGGTTTTATTTCTAATCTATCATTATAGTATTGCTAATAATGGTGACATAATGGGTAGTAATTTCAGTGATTTGAATGGCTTCTTCCCCCAACAGGGTGAAACTCTGGGCTTCAGCGTTTGGTGGTGAAATAAAATCAATAGCTTACAAAAATGAAAATGCTGACAATTTACTCACCCTTAGGCCATCCGAGATGTAGATGAGTTTGTCTCTTCATCAGAACAGATTTGCAGAAATTTAGCATTCTATCACTTGCTCACCAATGGCTCCTCTGCAGTGAATGGGTGCTGTCAGAATGAGAGTCCAAACAGCTGATAAAAACATTGTGATAATCCACAAGTAAAAGACTTGACTACAGGACTTCAGTTAATGCCTTGTGAAATGAAAAGCTGCATGTTTGTAAGAAACAAACTGTTGTTTCCAGCTAAAATCCAGAGTCCTTTGTCCACAATATTGTTTTCTCCAGGGAAAGTCATCTGGTCTGAATCAGGAGAGAAATATGCACAGATCAAGCACCGTATACAAGTAAAAACAGTTCTAATCCAATATGTGGGTGGATTTTGATGTGAGAGGACAACAGTGATGAACTTTTTCACTGGAGGAATCATTATTATGAAGTCATTGTTTAAAGTTAAAAGTAAAACAAACTCGCAGCTTTTTGCTTCACAAGATGTTAATTGATGGACTGGAGCGGTGTGGATTACGTGTGGATTATTGTGATGTTTTTATCAGCTGTTTGGACTCTCATTCTGACGGCACCCATTCACTTCAGAGGATCCACTGGTGAGCAAGTGATGTAATGCTAAATTTCTCCAAATCTGTTCTGTTAAAGAAATAAACTCATCTACATCTTGGGTGACCTCATGGTGTGTAAATTTTAATTTTTGGGTGCATAGCAATGAATAATCTGATGTATCCAGAATCATATTTTCATATGACAACTCCGATAAGACCATTTGGGGGACAGAAATCATGAATATTATTCTAATTTTGGCCGTTTTTAACTACCTGTTCGAAACCATTATACAAACACTCTTTTTTTTTTAAACGTAATTGGACTTTTGACTCAGTCTTACCGTTATTGAGACATAGCCGTTTGAGACAACTAGCCCCGGTTAAATAAACTGCAAAGTGTGATCAAAACAGTTGTAACTCCAATATGCAGAATCATGCACTGCTGTTAGATAGGCTATGAAAATTAGTCTTATATCAAGATGAATAATAATGTTTATATAAGAAACTGTAATATTATTATTTTTTAATTCTTAATAAATAAATGATTAATATGAAAGTAAAATACGTAATCTCGAACCATATGCTCCATCACTGCTTGATACCAGAGCAAAAGCATCCCCAAACGGAGGACTGCGCGTGGCCGAGGGAAAGTTTCGCATCAGCTTCTCTCGTGTGCGCGCTCGCGTGAGGAAACGGCACTAGATCTCCCTGCCTAAATTTCGAGCCTCACTGTCTCGATGACTTTCTAATCGCTTTTCCTCTCCCTACACTTCTGCCTTTAGTATATGCACTGACCCGATAGTGTCGTTCATCATAATATCAGCAGCGCCAGTAGTGAGAGCGCGCGAGTTAATTTGGTTATAATCAGCTCTAAGAGAAAGGCTGTGAGCACAAAATAAGCATTTAAAACCGGTTTTGTTCTCTATACCCCTAAATGCAGCGATAAAAGGCAAAGATCGATGTCAAAGAGCACGAGCAGGAGGAGGTCGTGGGGTGTGTGACAGCTGGGCGGAGAGACTGAAACTCCGGAGGCAGCACGCGCGCTGGGGCGGCAGATGTGCGGCTGAATCGGCTCTCGCTGCTGTTTTTGTAACCGAGGGGAGAGAGACCGAGAGGAGGGGGAGTTCTAAAGAGTGCCCGAGCCGCCGGCTCCGTTGCAGCGCAAGAAATTTTGGGCGAAGGATGCAGCGGAACTGGAGAATTCCTCTGATGCACCTCCTCTTGTGTGTGATGAGCGCGTGCTGGACGGCGCTGGAGGTGCGGGGGTCCCAACCGGAGATCCCCTTATCAGTGTGAGTAGAAGAGCATGCATGCACAAAATAGAGAAGAAGCCATGATAAGAGAGGTTAAAACTATACTGTAGTTTTATTTTAAAAGTCTATAAATTTCTAGTACAGATTATAGATGCATTTTTAATTTATGCACATTGCATTAAATATAAATGCATGCAAAATATAGAGAAGCCTTAATAGTTATATTTCATCTATGCACATTTGTAGAGAGAGAGGTTAAAACTATCATTTATAATGGCTTTGTATTTTAATGGTCAATTTATAGCTAAAAATCAAACGTGAAAGGCTTTAAAAAAATAATTTATTCACATTTTATTATATTTAAAGGTGTGCAAAACAGAAAATTAACTACATTTAATCTATAATCACAAGTGCACTTAGAGGTTATGCGATGGTTGCGATGGTTATTGCACTATTGTAATATTCTGGCTATCTGCAAATATGAGAGGCTTTTATTCATTTTATAAGCTTTTATTATTTATGCACATTTGATTATATTTAAAGGTAAAAAGGCCCTAATAATTGCTGTTATATGTATACAGCACATATAAAAATTGTCAGGTGATGTGCTTCATGTGATAAATCAACTGATTTGATTTGAGCCACAAATATAATTTACGGTAATATGATATAATCAACCTCACTACATTACATTACGCTAATGAAACTCATTTTTAAGAGTCAGATCATGTATGCAATTGATTTGATGCAGGTTTTTACTTTTTCAGTGTAGAAAGAAAATACAGTATACGCTTTAATGGCTTAACTTTTTTGTCATACAGTAAATGAGAAACACAAGGGAGAAACTTGTGGATTTAACCTAGAAACCTACATGCTCTTATATGGTCATATACAGTACAGTACAATGATTACAAACAGTTACTGCTTAACTTTAACGGTTTTATTTCTAATCTATCATTATAGTATTGCTAATAATGGTGACATAATGGGTAGTAATTTCAGTGATTTGAATGGCTTCTTCCCCCAACAGGGTGAAACTCTGGGCTTCAGCGTTTGGTGGTGAAATAAAATCAATAGCTTCAAAATACTCAGGATCTCAGCTCTTACAGAAGGTATTTCCCCCCCTCTCTCTCACTCTCACACACACACACACACCTCATAAGAATACAGATGGCTTTGGCTTACAACATCCAGGTGTATAATCTGAGATGTGTGAGAGAGAAAGCAGGAGAGGGAGTTTTTGGATAAGGCCCATTACACTCGGTTTCTTTCCCCCCGATCTGTCTTTTGCATCCAAACACCTGTGTAGGACTTGCTGGAATAGACAAACAGAATAATTGAATAAATGTGTGTCTCTTTATAAATGACAAAGGAGCATCTGATGATGCACTACACACTTTAGCCACATGGTGGCAGCTGATATTATGAACTGAGTGCTCCAAATCTTTTCTGGTCATCAGGTTTAAATTTGTGATATGTAAGGCATTTTGAGACAAATGTTGTACGTTTTTAAATGATTAAATGAATCATAATGTTCTATCAAAAATTACAAGATGTAAAAACAGGGAAATTACACACAGGCGCATAAAGCAGACATTTGACGCCATAACAACCCCCTTTTGTTATTTTTAATTTATTATTTGTCCATTCATATCCATTCATATTATGGAGTCTTTTTGGTACTGTAGATGGTTTATATTTATGTATGAACAATTCCATATTGATAACAATGTCAAAAGAGGAAAAAAGACACATACACACATTGCAATATTAATATTTTATTATTAAAGTTCATATCTGTGCAGATAAAGGTCTCCACCTGGTTTCTTTGTTCCACCATACCGTGTTGTAGCTATTACTGCTGTTTGAATGCACTATGCGGTGGCGTTATATACTACAGAACACACTTAATTTCCTCTCGGTTTCTGTTGAAGGAAAAACAGTGATGGATGTTTTGAGATAACCCTCTCTCTCTCTCTCTCTGAAGTATTAATAAGTCTCCCAGTGTTGGTGTGAGATAAGAGCACAGCTCTCACCATCAGTGCACATATTATCGTCGTAATTACCTCCTCACAGAATGTGTGTACGTGACTCTTTAACTGAACTAGCCCGGGTCTGTTTATAAAACAGCAGAAATGAATGAAACTCAGGCTTTGAGAATTACAGCTGAGTTTTTAAATGTATGTTAGTGAGTTATAAGCATCTGTAAAGGTGTCTATCTCTGTGTGCGTTTGTGAGGGATATAATGAGAGAGATATTAAAGATAATTGAGTTATTTTTGTCTACCTACAGTATACTGATTGTTTAACTAAAGCTGAGATTTTGGGTCTATCTTTAGCTACAAGGCCCTCACTTACAGAAAAAATCTATAGTGTAGTCAGAGCCATTACCGGTGTTGCATTTATCCACTGATCCGAGACCAATGTGGCTGATTTACCTTGCATAATTGTTAACCGAATTATTCACCCAAAAATGAAAATTCTCTTTGTTTACTCACCCTCATGTTGATCCAAATCCATTTGCTTTTATTCTTTTACTCTTCAGTTTACAGTAACCATGTCTGTCAAGCTCCAAAATGGACAACATAAACTAGTCCATATGACCCATATGCTAAACGCCAAGTCTACTAAGTGATAATATGAGAAATATACTAACATTTAAAGGGGTACCCAAAAATTAAAATGAATTTACTTATATGCATGTCTTTCCCATTTTATGACGTTCTTCTGTGGAAAATAAAAGAAGATATTTTGAGAAATGTCTGCTTTTTTTTTTTTTTTGCCCTACAATGGAAGTCAGTTGGCTTCAATATTGTTTGGTTCCCAACATTCTTCAAAATACCTTCCATTGCGTTTCATACAGGTTTGGAATGACATGAGGATGAATAAATGATTACAGTCTTCATTTTTTGGTTATTATTTACTGATGAATCTCATTTTCCATTGTGCATATTTAAACTAGTACATCATGTCCATTACAAACACAAAAAACAATGAAACTTCATGACAATGACATAAAATCTGGCAATTTTGCATCACACCAGTTTTCATCTGAATATCTGAATACATATGTAAATTACATTTCAGATCTTAGATGGAGATTATCAGATATCGACTTACATTTTCATTTGTTCCTTGCTAAAAAATACTATATGAAATATAGTGCATGAGCTGTAAAGATAATTTTTTTGATGATTGTAGGACAAATTTGGCAGATGGGCAGCTGGGTAGATTACTTATAAACGCTAATCAAATTATAATCTGTTACTGATTTCAAATTACATAACATAAAGTGTAGTCAATAACAATGTATTAGATTACACATTTTAGGTAAGACTGTTTATTAATTACTTTTAGATTTCTTTTGACCTAATTTGTTTGTCACATGGAAGGATAATCTTGTGGCAATTTGATTTAGGCTTCAGAATGATTTTTATATCTATATATTTAAAAAGATTTCAAAGAAATTATCAATTAGGAGAATACATTATGAACAAATTGCCATTGCGTGAATAACTTAATCAATTAAGAAGTAATCTAATTATGAGTATTTTAAAAAGTAATGTAATTGAATTACAAGTGCTTACAAGTAATTTCTGGAATCTGATTGTGTAATCTAAATTACATGTAATCAGTTACAGTAACAGTAACACTGTTTATCTATTCTTCAGTTTCTCATGAAAAACACAGCATATGGGTTTAGAATGACGTAAGGATGAGTAAATAATGACACAATTTTCGTTTTTGCGTGCACTGTCCCTTTAAGGTGAATGTTTATGATAGAACTCTGTTCTTAATTCAGTCATAAACTTCAATAATGAACTTGTTCTACCATCCCACCCAAAATTATCTTTGTAAACACATTGTAAAATGTCCAAGCCAGTTGTGTTCTCTCTTCATTGCCATTTCTGCGTATGTTTGCACTTTTTCCCATCATCCTGCTCAGTGGGCGTGACCGATGGGCGGTGCTCAGCGCCAATAAACTGTCTGTCTGAAGAGCTGGAAGCAGAAAGGGAGGGATGAGGCAGCAGGCCAGTTCATTAAGGAGGATCGTTAAGACTGATCATTAAGCTTGTTGGGGGGAACAGCCATACAGATGTGACTGTTGCTTTCAATCACTGAAATTTCCACATCGCCGCAACAAAATAACAGATTGTACAAATACATTACCATTAAGCATCTTTACAGTCAATAATTTTGTGGCATCTTGAGAATATGATAGAAAAAACCTTGTTAATGTTTAACGCTTTTGTCCAGTTACTACTCCCCGGGACTGTTTCGCTACAGTGTTTGGAATCAGTGGGGTGATCATCACTATTGATGAACGCGGTATTAATGGCTTTGCTTATGGCTTTTTTGGTGCCGGGACAGAGGGTGAGGGGTGGGGAGGCAGGACAGGCGTGAAATGAACTGTTCCGCCTCAGTAACCCTCCATGGTCTCTCTCTTAAAGGGGTAATTTGCTGCGTGGTGCTGCGATCTGTGTGTGTGGAGGGGGGTGTCGCTGTTAGAAACATGTCGTGGGATCTGAGATGTGCCATAGTGTGTGTTTTCATGCAATGTGATGTCCTGTTGTCTTTTTTTTTTTTTTTTAAAGGGGGGCGGGGGGGGGAGAGTTTTTTTTTAAAGGGGGGGA
>NW_015549628.1:809300-821521 GCF_001515605.1 Sinocyclocheilus anshuiensis | reverse complement strand
GGGGTGAGAGAGTTTTTTTTTAAAGGGGGGGCAGGGGTGAGATTCTTTCACTTACAGGGATTTTTCTTTTTTTTATTTAGGTCCTGTTGTTTTTAGAATAAAACTGAGAGATGTATGCTTGTTTCTTTCTTTCTTTCTTTCTTTCTTTCTTTCTTTCTTTCTTTCAGAAGGGCCTTTTTTAAAGTTAAAGAGACTGTGTGGAACATGTTTTGGGATCTGAGATGTGCAGGAGGGTATTTTCATGGGATTAATGTCCTGTCTTTAAAAAAGACATGAGAGAGATATGTGTACTTTTCAATTTTTCTTACTGAAAACTTTGTTTTATCAAATAGTCCTTTTTTAAGTTAAAAGGGCTGTCTGGGACACATTTTTGGATCTAAGATGTGTGAGTCTGTGTGTTTTCAGAGAATTTATTTCCTGTTGTCTTGATAAAAGTAGATAAAAATTATATATACGTTGTGCCTACTGGAAATAATATGTTTTTGTCTGAAAACTTTTTTTAAGTAGAAAGGACTGTGTTACGTTATAGGATTTAGTTATTTTTTGTGTGTGTTTGTGTGTGTGTGTTTATGTAATGAGACATGAGAGAAATATGTATGTTTATCCATTTTTCTTTCTAGAAACTTATTTTTATCAGAAAGACTTTTTTTTCAGGTGGAGTGGTGTAAGCCTGCAGGCGTCGATGCCTGAGTGTGTTTGAATAGTCTAATATCACAATGCCCGTTGAGTGCTGTTGCTTCAGGTGTCGCTTGTACTGCAGACTCAGCATTGTCTGAAGTGTAGTTCATTATCCAGACTCGCCCAGGCTTGACAACTTATTATCTTTCTCCTGAATTCTGACTCCATTTCAATTACCCTCCAACAATGCGTGGCCCTTTCGACAAGCCCCGCCCAGCCTCCCCAAAGCAGCCCACCCACAGCGCTCTGCCTCCACCAATAATACACACTGCAGCAGCAGTTCCACCAATTACTGCGACAAGATTGAGCTCGTTATCTAGAGAGGATTTGTCTCATCAGCCAATCAGAGCAGCCACTGTCAGAGAGAGGCGCACGACAGCACGCTTATCTGAAGACTTGTGGCACTAACTCGAATGAGACCGACAGCTGTATTAACGCAGAGACAATGCAAACCGTAGGTCATGGAGACTTGTAGAGGCCTCTTCTTACCGTCCCTGTCTCTCCATCACTGTGTCTCGTCATTTTTTTTTTTTTATCTCTGTTTGTCTCGTCCCTCTTCCACAGCCACACATGACTGCCTCCTTCAGATTTGCATACATCTAAATGTCCCAGTTCATCACTGTTTCAGTATTTACTGATCACAGACAAATTAACTTGTCATGCTGCCAATGATCTGTTGAACTCATGTTTGGAGGTATCACACTATCCATTAGACCAAAGGAATAGATGATTATTTGTCCCCCCACCATCATCATTAGCACTACTTGACCTAAATTTTGGTGAGGTTTAGTTGAAGTATTATGTCTGAATTTTTAAGATCTTTGAAGGAGATACTTGTTTTAGGATTTTCTATAGAGATTAATGAAGCAAAGACTTATAAGGTGACCATTGAGATTATTTAAAATTCTTCAATGTGAAACACACACACACACACACACACACACACACTTGTAAAGCTATCTTTCTGGGGACTTGCCGTAGACTTCTATTGTTTTTTTAATGACCTAATGATAGTCTATCCACTACCCCTTACAGAACCCTTACTGCATTTTTACATTTTAGATAAGCATCATTTAGTATTTTTATAAAAAAAAATTATTCAGGTTTTACTACCAAATGCCCCAATAGAGAAGAAACCTCTCCACACACACACACACACACACACACACACAAATAGCATCAATAGAAGTAAAGAATAAAATGATCTGCTGCATTAAAGAGTGCAGATATGAATGCAGTTAAATTAGTTATTTAATTTCTATTTGCTACTTTTTTGTTACAGCCTAATGTTTCCAATGTGCTTGTCTGAGAGATTTTTTTTTTGTATTAAATGTTCTAATACATGCAATACTTTGACTATTACCAGACAATTGCTGCATTAAAACAGATAGGCCTATTTCAAGTATTGCTTTATTTGATATGTTAAATGAAGAAAACAGTTGCGTTATATTTAAAAGTATTTAAAGCTGTTTGTACTGTTCAAAGAATTATTGAATCCACAAAATATCATCCAGTCTTGAATACACTGTCACAAAAAGTAGTAAAATGTCTGTCGTGCGTAAATTTATTGCGTAATATGACCCATTTATTTCTCTTTAGAAATACAAGGAATATGAGAAGTCGGTGCGAATAGAGGAGATCGACGGCGCAAAATTGGTGAAAAATGTGGCGCAGAATATGGAGGAAATATTTCGGAAAAAAGCAGAGGCCACACGAGTAAGTAACTTAAGTGGGAAAAAAAACTGAATATGTTCTGCTGGCGACTTCCGTTTTAATTTTAAACTAATAGCCTTAGCGTACGCTTAATATTTTTGTTCATATAATTTGGAATGATTTTTATTATTATAAGCTATTTTTCGAGTTATTTTACGATTTTTGCATGAATTCCTATTGTTTCAGTCAGCATTTTTCATCACTCATCTATTGTCTTGGATGCTGCAGCCGCAACCGCTTTATTTATTACTAACGTATAAAAATCCTCTCGATTAAAGCTTCTCTCTTCTATATGGAAGAACATATAGATTTTCCCGTTATAACCAGCTCATGCCGTTATTCTTCAGCGGGACATACGCGGTCCAGGCTTTAATTGCCTGTGTGTGTGGAGTGTGTGGATGAGATAGGCTTATCTAACTCCTGCAGATACACACTGTCACTTTATGATGCAATGGAGTCGGTTTGCCATGAAAGGTAAAACCCATGAAATACACCTCATGCATTTGTAGCTTTCAACTGCATACTGATTTTATAAAATGCACGCGCGTATTTATGCGAAATAAATGTACACGTTTTTCGGATTTGAAGGGAGTTGATGCAATTTATACCACAGAAATCCAAGTGCATTGCAGCACATTTGATTTCGTTTGAAAATAATTCTACAAATACGGGAAAACATAATTTAAACATTTTTGTTTCATGTTTGTATCCAGATTGGTTTTATTTTTGAATGATTTCCTGCTGGCAATTTACCCGGAAATAGTTTATCTATCTTAAATATTTTTTTGTAAACAAACCACTAATGGTTTTGTTATATAACCTACTTGTGATATGTTAAATCTATAATAAAGTGATCAAGCATCTTCTGTTCACGAGCATGACAGAGGAAATCTAATAGTTAGAAAATATTTCTGATTTAAATCTCTACCGAAACCATAAATGCTTATTGGTCATGTTTGTTAAAGTTCAGACCGATTATAATGGTAACGGGGAAAAAGCGTCGTGTTGTTAGGCCTACTTAAGTCCTCAGGTAAACGCGCTGGTCATGTTTGTTAAAGTTCAGACCGATTATAATGGCAACGGGAAAAAGCGTCGTGTTGTGTTACTTACCTCCTCAGGTAAACGTGTTATTCTGTTCGCTAGCGCCGCCTGTTCGCCGAGAGGTGAAAATACGAGCTCTAACTAACTCGTGATTTAGCTTTTGTGGTTAATGAAGCGATTAAAAACACTATTGAAATGTATTTGTGTGTAAAAAGAACACGCAAGCCACCCCCAGCCTTTTGTTTTGACTGTCTTTTGGGGTCAAAACAAAAAGACAGTCCATAGGCTAATTCGCACTTTTTTTCAGGAACATAACCTCATTTTATTATTATTATGTTTTACAGAGCAGCTTGGCTTATATTTCTAGTGGGTGTTTATAAATTGGCACAAAGCCTCGTTTTTGGTTATGTTGCTATAATTTCCTCGAAATGCGACAAGTATTAATTATTTTTCCTAAAGCGCTTTGTGGATTGGAAGCAATTATACCAGCATGTAACTAAAATGCATGCCAGCAGTTTTCGATGACAGCAAAACATACACTGTCCTACACACACACAACATTGTGTTTGCCGCAAGGCAACAAACCGCCATGTGATATATCTGTTTGCAAGCAGCAGGTAAACTAAACTCTTTCGTTTTTACTTTAAAGAGGTCGCCTTATACAATTACTTTCATAAATAATTCAGTATGACTATTTAATTCATAATTCTTTATGACTGGGGTTGTCACTTTTATTCTCTGGGGAATGTTGCTCAGGGTCAGTTTATTATTAAAAGTCAATATATGAGTTCATATATAATCAAAGGAATTTTGAAAGCATGTTAACTTATGATCAGATAAGCATTATAATATATAGTATATTTGTTAATGACTTATTGATGAAATATATGAAAGTTATAAAATGTGTTTTCATGTAGTTAGAGGCTCATCATCACAAATGTCTGCATCTCTGAAAGCTCTCATAGCCCATTAAGATGAAATCTTTGTGTGTTGCCATCAATCATCTAAGTTTCTGCTGTTTTCTCTGTCATCTGTAGAGGCTCGTAGAAGCGGCAGAAGAAGCTCATCTCCAGCATGAGGAGAACCCTGACCTACAGGTGAGAGAGTTTGTACACTTGTACAGTTTGTTTCATAGTATTATATGTGATGATTTCAGAACCATGGACAGTTCTTTGTTCAGAAACAAAGAAAAACCCAGTCGTTCTAATGCTCTGATGCCACTTTGTCAGAAATATCCAAACCCATCTAAAATTACATGCATATTCATTTTTAAAATGCTCCTATTGTAATGGATGTTTCATAGGGTGTAATAGGAAATTGTATTGTGTTCTTTAGAATAGACTCTTAGGGGATGTTTTAATGGCAAAGCCCCTCACACTCCTTGCTGTAATCGTGTGGCCCTGCTTTATGCAAATATCCTGTACATGACCTCCAGGTTAGTTCTTGAAGTGAATTATTTTTATATATATATTTATGTGTTGGAAAGCCCTCCCCTCTCTCCAGCCTCCGCACTCCGACTAAGATAAATGACTCAACGTTGGCTGCGCTATTCAGGGACAAATGGAAAATTCACTGAAGCAAAATACGTTTAAAATAATGGTATCCCCCCTCAGTAATGAATTAATGCGCTCACTCTGTTATACGTAGAAATACATTTCCAATGATTCATAAATGTTTTTTTATTCACGTAACTAATTATAGTGAAAGAGTCAGATTGCAGCCTCTATATTTCTGTATGTGGTTTTTGTAACAGAAATCTTCTTGCTAAACAGAAGGATGCTTATTTTAGAGCTTCAAACTCTTTATTGTAACTAGTGCTGTCAAACGATTAATCGCGATTAATCGCATCCAAAATAAAAAATCTTGTTTACATCATATATGTATGTGTCTATTTTGGATGCGATTAATCGCGATTAATCGATTGACAGCACTAATTGTAACACATTCAGTCATATTTATACACTCATATATGTAATACTCTTTCACTCCTTTTTTAAAATAATTTCTAGGCCTAACATTTCTCTGTGTATGTATGTATATATTCTCCATGTATGTATGTACATATCTATCTCACTGCATATTTATTATAGGAATAAATATAAGAAATTCCTAAAATTATTTGTAGCTCTGTAGTGAGTAGACCTTGAAAAAATAAAAAATAAAAAATATTGCTCTCTATATATATACTAATGTTATATTTAGTGTGTGTGTGTGTGTATATATATATATGTATATATATACATACTGTATATATATATATATATATATATATATATATATATACTGTATATATATAGTGTATATAAATTTTTCTTTCATTTAAATATTGCTGTGTAAGAATGATTTATTAAAAGAACATTGTTATTGATTTTGATGTCGATACAGGAATAAATAAAAGAATAAAAAATAAATTAATTAATTACAAATACATAATAACAAAGCACCAAAGATATAGGATATGACATGGATGTTGTTATTGTTGAATTTTTCCCCCCGCCTCAGTGTAAGTATATACAAACTAGTCTGGCCGAGAGTGAATGTTTGTAAAGGTCTGGATGAAACGGTTCTGACCCGTGACTCTTTGAATGAGGAGTTCTGACTCAGAACCCACTGAGACCGGGATTCGGTCGGGTGTGCAGCACCTGCTCCTGCTGTTTGTTGATAACCCTCAAAAGCTTGTCGCAGTCCTGTCAGAAATGCTGAGTGTGGAGCGTTTCTCCTCTCGACTCCACTCCCCCTCCGCCCCTCCAGGGGTGTATCACCGGAGCGCCCAGCCGTGGTATGAGCTGTCATTGCTGGGCTTTGTACTGATGCCCCCCTCCCCAACAGGAGCTGTAGTCAAGTGCATACACACATACACACACCGCTTTATGGTAAACACAAAGGTGTTACCAAGTACACTCACCTAACAGATAGATAGCCTCTTTTCACAGAATGACCTCTGGTCCAGTAAAGTGAGAGGTAGTTTAATCACGCAGGGCCTCTGGACACAATCTAAATGTTCTTCGTCCGTTATCCTTTATAGTTCGACTGGGGCAACGGTGAGAAATGTTTGTGTGTGTGCATGAACTACAATTTTTAATGGTTTAGTTGCACCATTTTTTTTAAATCTCACAGAAGTGTTTGAATCTGTGCCCATATTTGACAAAGTCTGCATCCAAAAAGTCAGAAATTTCTATATGAACATTTTTAGAGAAACATCAGAGCCAAAGTTGATACTTAAACATTACAGATTTCTTTGAAGTCCCTGTTAGATTATATTTATTAATGTTTGTTTACTCACCATTTATGTGATCAAAAATATAGCAAAAACAGTAATATTATTACACTTGTAAAGACTTTTTTTAATGTTTTAAAATGTAATTTATTCCTGTGATGCAAAGCTGCATTTTCAGCATAATTACTTCAGTCTTCGGTGTAACATGATCCTTCAGAAATAATTCTAATATGCTGATTTGCTGCTCAAGAAACATTTCTTATTATTATTAATGCTGAAAACAGTTGTGCTGCTCTGAAATTTTGTAATACATTTTTTTTTCTGGATTTTTTGCTGAAAATTCAAAAGAACAGCATATATATGAAATAGAAAACTTTTGTTGCAATTTTAAAAAATGTATTTTGCTAATTTTTCTCCAACAGTACGAGTATTTCAATGCAGTGCTTATAAATGAGGTGGATGAAGACGGGAACAGTGTGGAGCTGGGAGGAGAGTTTCTCCTGGAACCCAACGATCATTTTAATAACCTATCAGTCAACCTCAGCCTCAGCGTGGTGCAGGTGCCAACCAACATGTACAATAAAGGTAATGCATTCTGTTTTTACCTGGACATACAGGATATGAGGTGTGATTCAACCAACATGACACGTTGATTGGTTGATGGCAGTACAAGAACACGCACAGTCCCAAAACTGGTTACTATCCTGAGCAGCAGGATGAGAAAAACATCAGTCCTTTCATGCTTTTAAGAGCCCTCTGAAAATTGAGAATTGGTAAAACATCTGATATAATGTAATGAAATGTTTTTGATTTATATGTTGCCTGCAAGAAGTGTATTTTGTCATCAGAATGGTTATCAGTGGAGAAAGATGCTTTGTGCAACAAAATGGTGCAGTTCGCCATCTACCAGCAGGGGAAACTGCTTAAAGTTGCGATGAAATAGATGTGGCGGCAAATCTTTTCTTCCATATTATGACATATATCCAAGAGAAATAGATTATCTTATCAAAAAATAAAATTTATTAAAATTATAAAATAAAATAAAAAAATACATGCATGAATGAATTGTTCACAGTGAAATCAGTAACATGCATTTAGAAAATAGATTTTCATGAAAAGAAAATATGCGCTATTAGTCAAAAGTTTCGAATCATTTAGTTTTTTTTAAATAAAATTAGAAATATTATTATAATTTAAACAGTTTTATATATTAATTTTTTATTTTATTTTTTATTGTTATTTTAAATAATAATAATATTTTAATAAATTTTTTTTTTTTTTACAAATGTAATTAATTATTATTGGTGCTCAGTTTTTAATAATAGTTCTTATTACTTATCAGTATTGAAAACCATTTTTTTCTGCTTAATATTTTGTGGAAACTGTGATGCTTTTTTAAAGATTCTTTGGTGAATTAAAAAAACAACCTTTTGTTACATTATAAATGTCTTTACAGTCACTTTTGATCAATTTAATGTCCTTGCTGAATAAAAGTAAGATTTTTTTTACCCCATACTTTTGGGTGGTTTATCACTGTTCCTGTATCATAAAAATATTAAGCAGTAAAAACTGTTTTCAAAAATTATTCCAAACTTTTAACTGGTAGTATAAAAACAAGTTTACAGTTCATGCCGTACATGTAATGTGATAAATGTGTTCATTTATGGGTCCTCTATGTAGATTAATTGAGAAACAGAGAGAGTAACTTTATTAACAGTTTAAAAGCTTTAAACGTGCCATTATATTTCTCAATAAAAAGCTCCTGGGTGTCCTAACAGAAACTGCCCCACATTGCGGAGTGAAAGACAGAGAGAGTTAAGTTAGTATGTCATAGAGCAGTGATAATAGCCAACCACCTCAGGTCATTCTGAAGTTACTGATCCAAGAACGAACTCCTCAGTGTCACTGCAGCACTATGGGTCAATAACTACCTGGGGACGACGCAATGAACAAAGCCAAGGGCTCGATGCCCCAGCGAAGAGTGCGGTGAGAACGGAGTAATCACTCTTAAAGTAGCTGTTCGCTTTGTGATCTGTGGATGCCGCAGTGGCCGCTCACGCATGGTGGATGCGCCTCGTCCCTTTGTGTGCGCCCGTAATGGCCTTTCAATGGCTGCGCTTTGTGTGCTGGAGGACAAAGGCAAAGGGTTTTTTATGGAGTCAAGTTGGACTCAGAGCAGAAGGAGGGGTGGAACTGGATGAGGTGATTTAACCGCTCTGCTTTTGGCTTGTACGACGAATGAAATAAGGGTTAAAGGTCAAATTAGAACTCTGTTATTGCAATGATTGCAAATGATGCTTCAATTAAACTTTTCTCACTCTTTCTCTCTCCGTCCTTTTAGACCCTGACATAGTTAATGGAGTCTATTGGTCGGAAGCCTTGAACAAAGTTTTCGTGGATAACTTCAAAAGGGACCCGACTCTTATTTGGCAGTACTTTGGAAGCGCTAAAGGTTTTTTCCGACAATACCCAGGTGCGTAATGTTGCATTATGTCAGCGCAGGAATTGACGAAGATCAAACTGGCTGATTTCACTAATGTTTTAATTTTACAGACCATCAGAGAAGACATAAGAGAAAATTAATTCCATTAATCAAAGCCTGTGGCGGACTAAATCACATCTTACATCTTATAGCATTATGCCAAATTTACATACATTAGCTATTTGTGCTAAACAGATGTGGTTAAAGAGCTGAACCGGCAGAGATGTACCATCTATTTGATTTCTAACTAAAGAGTCTGCAAACTATAAAACAATAAATGTGAAACATCGAATGAAGTTATTAAGAACAGTTCTGAGATATGGATGTATATGTATTTAAAAAAAAATATATATATATATATATATATGTGTGTATGTATATATATTTTTTACACTATGTGTGTTCTCAGGTGTGAAATGGCATCCTGATGAACATGGTGTAATTGCTTTTGACTGCAGGAACAGAAAATGGTATGTACAACTTTCCTGCATTAAATGATTCTTGAAATGTCTTTTTTCTGCTTTTTATTTGTTTTCAGGTGGTGAGTATGATCAATAAGCTTTTGTTTTATTTTAAAGAATAGAGTCCATTAAAACCAAACCTTTTAGTTTGTTTCTTAATACTTTACGTGTGAATTCATCTATTAGCAATTCTGTCCCGCTGCTTGATGTCTCAGGTATATCCAGGCGGCCACTTCTCCTAAAGATGTTGTGATTCTGGTGGATGTCAGTGGCAGTATGAAGGGTTTAAGACTGACTATAGCCAGACAGACGGTCGCTTCAATACTGGACACGCTCGGGGATGATGACTTCTTCAACATTATTGCAGTGAGTTCAACAGAGAAAGCTTTCTCAAGCTTAGCCTTCTTCTTCTCCATTTGTTTTCATAAATAGTAGATATCATTCAAAATGCAGCTAAACAGTTTCCACAACCTCAATCCAAACCTGAATTATTAACAATAAAGTAAAAATTACTCTAGAACAGTAGCTGTGGTAAACTTCATCTAACATGGTTTGCTAAGAGAAATTTATTTTTTTTATTTAATATATTTTTTAAATGAGTAATAATTTATTATATTTTATTAAATTTATTATTATTATTATTATAGAAATATGATAAACAAATGTTTGGGGTCAGTAAGATTTTTTAAGAAAGCAAGGATGCATTAAATTGATGAAAATATATTTATGTTTCTAAATAATGCTGTTCTTTTGAACTTGAAAAAAAGTATGGTTCATGCTTTTCACATAGCATTTGTAGCATTGAAAATAATAATACATGTTTCTTAGGCAGCAAATCAGTATATTCAAATTATTTCTGAAGGATCATGTGACACTGAAGACTAGAGTAACAATTTATTTTAAATTGTAAAAGTATTTCACAGTATTACTGTTTTTATGGTGTTTTGATCTAATAAATTCAGCCTTGGTGAGTATAAGAGACTGCTTTCAAAAACCTGACCAACCCCAAACTTTAATTAATTTGCTTTGTTTTGAAAGTTACAATTTGTTCATACACTTTTAAAAAAGCAAGGGAATTTGTTTAATATCCATAAGTGAAATAATTAGTACCCTTTAGTGTATCAATTAATTTGAAACCTATTTTTTAATTAACGCTCACTGTGTCTAATATTTTTTGTGTTTCCAGTACAACCAAGAGATCCATTATGTGGAGCCCTGTCTAAACGGCACTCTCGTTCAAGCTGACAGTACTAATAAGGATGTATGTCTTTCTCTTATTAAACAATGGCACACACTTTCTGGCTATAATTACCTAATTTTCTGTGAAATTAGGACTCTTAAAACATATCTGAAAGCCATTCCACTTGTTCTTATTCATCAGCACTTTAAAGAGCATCTGGACAAGTTATTTGCCAAAGGAATCGGGCTCCTGGGCAATGCACTGACTGAGGCTTTCACTATCTTAAATGAGGTGGGTGAAGATTACCAAAAGCGTGAGATTACAGAGGTCCGGTATCATGACAGCTCTCCGTTCTGCTCCTGCACAAGTGTGTGTGTGTGTGTTGTCTCACTGTTCCAGTCCCTCCTCGAGATACCTCTATCTCTCCCTGTGATTAATTGTGGTAATTGGCAGCATTGATTAATACGCTGATTAAAGAGAAAGCAATTGCAGACGAGATAGTGCTCAAAGTCGGTCCGGTTGCGCCCTTTATCTCTCTTTTCTCAGACCACTAGTTTCGCGGAAAGAGCGAGGAAGGGAGAAACGCAGAGACAGAAAGGAGGATAGGGTTATATCTGTATTTGTCACATTCATTAGAGCCAGACCATTAATATGGTAATCGTAAAAGCCAGAGTCCGGCCCCTTTAAAGGACCGCTTACTGTGTTTGTGTCTGATTGGTTGAAAGTATAAAAAAAAGAACGAAGTAGACGCAGCAGTCTTTGACTTTTCGAATGACATCATGCACTGCACCGCAGTAAAGTTTGTTTGGTGGAAAAGACAATAGCAGAGAATCCAAAGCCTGATTATCACCAACAATGCAGGTTATTAAAGCAGCAAAACATATCCTTCTATACTATATAGCATTTTCTGCTCAGTCGATCTGTAAATACTAGATAAATATAGTTAAAATCCCAATCTTTATTTTGGAAGTGAACTCAAATAATGCTGGAAAACATTATTTGGAACATACGGTTTTGTTCATGTCAATATAAGTTAATATATTATACACTACCTTCAAAAGGGTGTCGTGTTTTATTTTTATTTTTTATTTTTTTATTATTGCTTTTATCCAGCAAGAACTCATTTAATGACAGTAACAACATTTATAATAATACAAAGGATTTCTATTTCAAATAAATGCTTTAATTTTGAACCCTATATGCATCAAATAATCCTAAAAAAGTATCACACTTTCCACAAAAAATGTAGTGTATTTCAACACTGATAACAATAAGAAATGATTTTAAGGACCAGATCATTAATACTGTATTAGAATGATTTCTGAAGGATCATGTGACACTAAAGACTGGAGTAATGATGCTGAAAATTCAGCTTTGCCATCAAAGAAATAAACTACATTTAAAAAATATATTAAAATAGAAAACAGCTATTTTAATATATATACAGTA
>NW_015549628.1:804999-809176 GCF_001515605.1 Sinocyclocheilus anshuiensis | reverse complement strand
TTCACAGTATTTTTGCTGTATTTTTGATTAAATAAATGCATTGTTGTCCATAAGAGCCCTCTTTCAAGAACATATTAACAAAACAAAAATGTATGTAAAAATATTACCAACTTACCTTTAAAAATACAATTTTAACTCACATTTTATATGACATAGTATAGGTTATTATTATTTTGTTTTTTCTTATTATTATTACAAATTTCTACTAGATGACTTTTGAACCTGGCTGCAATTATAACCTTATATTATCATTTTGTTTGTACATGATCTTGTCTGTTGTCTGCATACAAAGATTTGATCAAAACATGCAATACTTTGCAAATAATGTTAATGCATTGTTGCCTGTACAGTAATCACACACATACTGTATGCAACCAACGTAATCATAACATAACTAAACAATAAAATATTACAAGGTTGTGCTATTTTGTGTCCAATTTTAAGCTACTGATACTGAAAAAAGTACAGTAGTTAATTTAGGGGCATTGCTACAATACTTTAGCTAGTCACTCTTGACATTGACCAGTCAGCATTCAGGATGTATCATACAGCATAAACACAGTATCGGATATATCTCTTTTCACAGACTGGTAATGTAAATGCAGAAACCATTTTGAAGACAATTTCCTGTTTGATTCTGTTGTTAAGTTTTAGCTTTATGTGTTAGTGAATCTCTCTAAGGCTGAATTCTCATTCTCATAATGAAAAGTCTCTCTCTCTCATGTCTCCTTATCATTCCCTCTCACTGTGCAGATTAATCAGACCGGCCGAGGAAGTTCATGTAGTCAGGCGATCATGCTGATAACAGATGGAGGCACTGAAATGCACGATGATGTTTTCGCCAAATATAACTGGCCTGAGCGCAAGGTAAGATTAGGAAAATGATCAAAAAGGAGGTTTTCTGCACATAACAACCACATTTTCAGTTTAAAAGCATCAAAATCATAAATATGTATCATTAAATCTTACTTGAGATACATTATAAACTGCAGCATTATTTCTTTGAAGTATATTGGTTCGTTTTCTGCCTAAGTGCAGCGTGTTTTCTCTTACTTTATGGATTTAGTTATGATTGCTTTTTTTCACCCCAGCACAAGTGTAAAATTCCCTTTTGAGAGCGGTTTGACATTTTGAAGAATTGTGTTTGGCTCCTGCGGTGGTTGTCTGAAAAAGTGTGTTAATGTATATTGAATTGCTGACAGCACTAGCTTATTTGACACACTCTTCAAACATGGGGGAAAGTGTTGAATAAACTGATTTGGAGGGTTTGCTCATGTATCTGCCCTTGGCGGTGCTGAATCAGTCACCCGATTGACCCTGTGAACCAGTGTTTGCCGACTACGGCGCAGTTTGCGCTACCAGATGTGTTCATAAAGCATTCGGCATTCAGGTGAACATGTTAAGCGAACATTTCTGGCTTGTATTGGTCATGTATGTAAGTCTGAGTCTCATGTCCTAATCGGCGGGGGGAGAAATGCGTTTTACAGCCTGCAGAAGGAGTGTGTGTGTGTGTGTGTGTGTGAATTGTCGCTGGCCCACTGCGGTGTAACCGCTCAGTATTGGTTGGAATCAAAAACCATTTATACATGGGAGACAGGAGCAATGTACTGAGAAATGGAGGGATGGAGAATGAAAAAGAGGAAGGGAGGGAGAGAAAAAAATGAATGAGTGCGCAGAGAAGAAACATGGAGAGGAATGGTTGCAGTCTTGAGACCACCTTCATGTGCACCAATTAATAAATAAAATGTATAAACATTCAAGGATGTACATTTTGGACAAGATCTATTAAGCATCTATTAATAAAAATCTTTTTTGTTCTCTGTACTCAGATCTTTGGTTGTTGAATTTGGCCTTTTTATTTTTTCTTCCCCAGCAAGAGCATCTTGACACATGCATTTAATAGTGTTTTTAACTTGACAAAGAAACTACAAAATTAATTTTTACATTGTTTAGATGCGTTTCTCACTTGACATTGCCTTTAACGTAATACATGTTGTAAGCAGGGTTGTTACTGTAAACTAAAACTATTAAAATCATTTTTACTAATTGAAATAAAGCTGAAATAAAATAAAATATAAATAGTAGATGAAAAACTTAATTAAAAAAAACAGAAATAAGTTTAAGCGCTAAAATTACTAAAACAAAAACTGAACTGAAAATAAATTAAAGCTATACAGAAATATAAAAACTAATAAAATGACAAAAGCACACAAGACAATTACTAAAACTGAAACAAAAAATATAAAAATAAAAGCTCATTCAAAATATTAATAAAAACATTAATAGTATATAAATAATACTAAAACTACACTGGATTTTGGGCCCTGTATTTTTAAACAGTCTAAACTAATTAGAATAAAAAAAAAAAGAAAAAAAAAAAAGAAAAGAAAATATGTAAAACCACTGAATTGCCATGTTTTCCTGATTGATCATAGCTGTCACTCTGAGTACTCATGCAGGGTCTCTGGTAGATATCTAAAACTGAATTTTAGAACATATGGTGAACAATTTTCCTAGCTGGTTTGTTACACCAGTTGTGTAATTAAGTAAATGTGCCAAGGCAGTTGTTTTCCAATGAGTAATCAAGTAATCAGGATTTACCCTGACGTTAGGAAATTGCATTGTGGGAAACAAGCAGATTATTTGGTTTAAATTCAGAGATCTGCTGCATGTGTGTTTTCAGCATGGAGAACCAGAGAGAAACAGAGGAATGAAAAGTAACAGACCAACATTATTGCATTAATATTTGTGTGTACGAATTCAACATATTTGAAACTGTAGCAAGCCAAGATAAAAGCTACTCATGTGTAAAAGAGTTTCATTGTAAGAGTTAAAAGATACTCTTTTCTTTTTCTCCATAGGTTCGTATATTCCCCTACTTGATTGGCCGTGAATCTGCATTCGCTGATAACCTAAAATGGATGGCGTGTGCCAATAAAGGTTTGTGATTTTTTGGGGGGGATGATCTTTCAAATGACAAACTGAATTTGATTTACATTCCATTAAAATTTTTGCTAATTAGTTAATTAATTATCCTGGCTGGGTTTTGCTGGTCACGGAAGCTAAACCCAGCGTTGTGGGTTTATTGGTGTGAAGGCTGGAGGAAATCACGCGAGTGTTGAGTGCTTGATGGGAGTGTGACGGAAACTGGCTCAACTCGCAGAGCTGACATGCAGAGGTCAAGGGTCAACTGAGCCTAAATCACTCTTCCTGTCAGCTTGGCTCCCGTGGCTGCACAGCGTTGATCACTCCCATGTGCCCATGCCACGGATGACTAGCTGCGGGATGAGGAACGTGCACACACACACACACACACCATGCTGAGAGTTTCTAGCTCTGCACCTGGAGCCTCTGCAGTAGTACATGCACATTTTCAACACTGCCAAATGGATGGAAAATGCGTCTGATAATCAGCCAGTATATTGTCTTTATAATTTTAATCATTTAAAGTCAATAACCATGAACTATGAATACAAAAAGAAAGACTATAATATCTCATTTAAAGCATTATGAATACCTTTTAAAAGAATGTGTCGCAGTAAGTAAATCTGTAAAAATACAGTATATTTACAGACTTTATGCAAAGTGTTACTAAAATGCATTTAGTCAAAATATACATGAGAATATACTGTATATTACCGTTCAAAAATTTGGAGTCTGTAACATTTTTAGATGTTTTTGATCATAAATCTCGCCAAAGCTGCTTTTATTTGTACAGTAAGCTGTAAAAACTGTAATATTGTGAAATATTAGTACAATTTAAAATAACTTTTCTATTTAAATATATTTTAACATTTTTACTGTTTTGTCACATGGCCCAACAGAAATCAGTCTATTATGCTGATTTGTACATTTCTTAATATTATCAATGCTGAAAACAGTTGTGTTGCTTAATATTTTTGTGGAATTTTCAGGATTCTTCAAAAAAAGAGCAACGTTTGTGTGAAATAGAAAAAATTATTGTAACAATGCAAATGTCTTATATATTATAATGATAATGATAGGATCATAATATGTATTTTAAAGTATTATAAATACATTTAAAAGAAGGTATTGCAGGGTTCATAAAAATTGTTACCAAAATGTATTTTGCACATATATATATATATATATATATATATAATATATATATATATATATATATATATATATATGTGAAAAATATATTTTGATAACA
>NW_015549628.1:804608-804958 GCF_001515605.1 Sinocyclocheilus anshuiensis | reverse complement strand
ACTCTTCTTTGCAGAATTGTTTTAATTCAGCCACATTGGAGGGTTTTCATGGACTGTGCATGGACTGTTTAAGGAAATGCCACAGCATCTCAATCTGATTTAAGTCCGGACTTTGATTTGGCCACTCCAAAACCTTAATTTAGTTTTTCTTGAGCCATTCAGAGGTGGACTTGCTGGTGTGTTTGGGATCATTGTCCTGCTGCATAACCCAAGTGATTTTCTAATAGAGTGCAGAATTCGTGGTTCCATCAATTATGGCAAGTCGTCCAGGTCTTGAAGCTGCAAAGCAGCCCCAGACCATCACACTACCACCACCATGTTTGACTGTTGGTATGATGTTCTTTTTATGA
>NW_015549628.1:801353-804287 GCF_001515605.1 Sinocyclocheilus anshuiensis | reverse complement strand
CGGCCACTCCTGGGAAGGTTCACCATTGTTCCAAGTTTTCTCCATTTGTGGATAATGGCTCTGACTGTGGTTTGGGACTGTGGTCCCAAAGATTTAGAAATGGCTTTATAACCCTTTCCAGACTGATACATGTCAACTATTTTGTTTCTTATCTGTTCTTGAATCTCTTTAGATAACGGCATGATGTGTTGCTCTTTAAGCATGCTTCACTTTGTCAGACAGGTTCTATTTAAGTGATTTCTTGATTCAACAGGTCTGGCAGTAATCAGGCCTGGGTGTGGCTAGTGAAATTTAACTCCGCTTTCTAAAATAATGTGGTTAATCACAGTTCTTTCATGATTTAACAGGAGGGGGCAAATAATTTTTCATGTAGGGCCAGGTAGGTTTGGACAGCTTTTTTCATTTCATAAATGAAATCATCATTTAAAAACTGCATTTTGTATTTACTTGCATTATCTTTGTGTAATATTAAAATTTGTTTGATGACCTGAATCTTTTAAGTGTGACAGATATGCAAAAAATTTAAAAAACAGGAAAAAACCTTTTCACGGCACTGTATATATATAAGGTTAATCTGCAATGTTGCTGTGTTGTGTGTTGTGCAGGTTACTTTAGTCAGATCTCCACACTGGCTGACGTTCAGGAGAACGTGATGCGGTATTTGCACGTGATGAGCAGACCTAAAGTTATCGACCATGAACACGACACAGTGTGGACTGAAGCCTATGTGGACAGTGCAGTAAGTATAAATAATCACATCATGTTGCATGTGTACAGCATCCGTATCCCTTACAGAAACGTACAATGCGAACCATAGTTTCTGCAAAAATATGATTGTTACTTTAATAGGATACCACACTTTTAGTTATAAATCACCACAGTTATCAAAAATAAATAAACAAAATAACAGAAAAGAAACTTCTTGCCATGTAATATTATTTTATTATTTATTTACAGTACCAACAACTACTGTAGTAACTATGGTATTTTAGCAGAAATCAATGCCACTATGGTACATTTTTGGAAAGGTTTTGCTATGAGTTTGTCTAAAACATCCAAAGTATTTTCTCTACTAAGTCTATGTGTTTTCTACAATCATTCACCTTCATAAAATGCAACTCAGTCCTCATTAATAGCGCCGTTAACTCCCTGAAGGTCTCATCAAGACACTCTTCCACTTTACGAGAAGCAGATCAGGTCACACACCGTGCAGTGTGTCTCTTGTATGTGTGTAGACGTGAGCACATGTCAATGACACGTATTATTTTTCTCCCTGTGTCCCTATAGCTCGCACAGGCGCACAAGGTAACAGTCGTAACCGGTGTCTCTGTGGCTCTGTTCCCAAACCTAGCGAGCTGCCTATGGAGGCAGCATTTTTAGGGCGCACACAACATGAAGGGTGTTCCTCCTAAGATAGCTAATAACAGCCAAATTTCGATGGCAGCACGTAGTGAACCAGGCAATCCCAGAATGCACTGCAACAAGTTTAAAGGGGGAAAAAACAGATTGTAGACAGACTTTAAGAAAAATAGGTACAAAAGTTGTCACTGGGGCAGTACTCTTTTATAAGGTACAGCTTTTTGCCTTATTTACCCCTAAAAGGTGCATATTAGTACCTTAAAGGTGTCAATATTATTACCATTTAAAGCAACTGCTTTAATATAGTTTAAAATGTAATTTATTCCTGTGATGCAATGCAAAATTTTCATTTTAATATGCTAATTTGCTGCTCAAGAAACATTTCTTATTATTATTAGTGGTTTTTTTTCTTTTCTTGCTTAATATTTTTATGGAAATCATAATACACTACCATTCCAAAGATTTCTGTTGTACGCAAAAAAAAAAATCTTTTATTCAACAAGTTCACTTTAAGTGATTAAAAATTTGACGAAAAATGTTCTTGTGAACTTTCTATTCATCAAAGTATTCTATTAAAACTGTTCTTTAACATTGATAATAATAATAATTTGTAATGAGTAGAGTAATAGAGTAATGATGCTGAAAATTCTGCTTTGCATCACAGGAATAAATGACATTTTAATATATATTAAAATAGAAAACAGATACATTAAATTGTAATAATATTTCACACAATATTACTGTTTTTACCGTGCATAAGAGCATAAGATACTTATTTCAAAAACATAAAAAAAATCATAATTTTCATAATCAATCGTAATCAATATTAGTACAAAAATGTAAAATTTTATTCGTTTTGAAAGAGTACCGACTCAGTGACAGCTTTGTACCTTTCTTCTGAGTGTATAAATTGTAGATTGTATGTATATAGTTTATTCACTACTGAAAAATATAACTAAAATAGTGTGTAAATTCTGTGATTAAAATGTGATTATTTTACCCTATAATTGTTGTATATTTATGCTTATTGGAGGTTTACTTGCACTTTTTAGCACTACTTGTATGACATATGACACCGAATGTTCTAAATCATTCAACTAGTTAGAATGCTGCCTATGTAGACGGTAGTCAGCAAGGCAACTGACTAGGTTTTGGAACAGAGCCTGTTTGTGTCCATTCTGTCACTGGTGTCTTGCAGCATTTCCTCATTGTAATTTGCTTTCAGCATTCCGTTTCTGGAATCTGAAACGTTTTATTAGTTCTTGAATGTGGATGTGGTGCAAAGTGCTACAGGGAAGCGCAGACAGCAGGCCGAGAGAGCGATAGATAAAAGCCAGAGAGGGCGAGATGTGGTCAGAGATAGGGTTTGGCTTCACTCTGCTGGGTATGTCGAGAACTCCAGCACCGACCGCTGTGCCATTCCATTTCTGATAAGAGCGACTCATACACACACACACACACAAATGCAAGTGTTCGCACCCACCCGACGTCTTTGACACCCTCCTCTCTCTCTCTCTCACACACACACACACACACACACACACACACACACACACACACACACACACACAGGGG
>NW_015549628.1:800072-800469 GCF_001515605.1 Sinocyclocheilus anshuiensis | reverse complement strand
CTGTCGCTGGTGTCTTGCAGCATTTCCTCATTGTAATTTGCTTTCAGCATTCCGTTTCTGGAATCTGAAACGTTTTATTAGTTCTTGAATGTGGATGTGGTGCAAAGTGCTACAGGGAAGCGCAGACAGCAGGCCGAGAGAGCGATAGATAAAAGCCAGAGAGGGCGAGATGTGGTCAGAGATAGGGTTTGGCTTCACTCTGCTGGGTATGTCGAGAACTCCAGCACCGACCGCTGTGCCATTCCATTTCTGATAAGAGCGACTCATACACACACACACACACAAATGCAAGTGTTCGCACCCACCCGACGTCTTTGACACCCTCCTCTCTCTCTCTCTCACACACACACACACACACACACACACACACACACACACACACACACACACACAGGGG
>NW_015549628.1:729023-799334 GCF_001515605.1 Sinocyclocheilus anshuiensis | reverse complement strand
TCTCACACGCACACACACACACACACACACACACACACACACACACACACACACGGGCATAGGCGTAGGGTGTTGGGAATTGTTCTCCGGAGTGTGTGTTGCTGTATCTTGGCCACTGAGACACCCCATTCATCATTTTGTGGATCATTGGCTTTTATCTCCTAAAGCCGTAATAAAACTGACATTGGAGCAGAGGGGGTGAAAGAGGCAGAGACTGGGAGAAAGAGAGAAGGGAAGAGGAGGAAGGAGAGGAACGGGGAAGCACAAGGTTAATTCACAGATTTCAATTTGGCTCCTGCAGGATACACCTCTAGTGTTCTGCACGAAGCCAACCAGACTGAACAAATGTTGGACCAAACTCAAACTGAGGTTGTTGTTTTTTTTGAGCTCTCAAATGTGAGACAGAATAAGAGAGACTTTAAATCCCTCTTCAATGGGACTGGAGGAGATTTTTGCTGTTGTTTTAGTAACAAACCTGCCAATCTGACAGTGGAACACAGCCAGTGATACTTAATGTTACACACTGAAAACAAGATTTAAAGGGATAGTTCACCAAAATAATGAAATTGTTCACTACAAAAAAATCTGTCAGCATTCATTTTCTGATTTTGTTCCAACTCCATAAATATGTATATGTATAATAATATTTAACAAAATTGTTGTTTGTACTATATTTTTGGATCAAATATATGCAGTCTTGGTGAGCAGAAGACACTTCTTTCAATCTTTTTTCTTGTGATGTTATGACATTTAAATATGGTACATCAAAACACGTCACATCAGGTTTGATGCCAACAATTTGATTAGTCATAAGACACACAACCCAAAGATTGACATTTTGTGTCATTGATGACAAACCCAAAAGGACATGTTTTGATGTGCCATATATGAATGTACATGAACAGAAATGGGATTCGAAAACTAGAACAGAGAAGATTTTCCAGCAAAAAAAAAAGTTTTCAGACTTTTAATATAGCACACAAGCCATGTGGACCAATTTTATAATACTTTAATGCTGTTTTTTTATTGTATTTTATTGTTCCCCTAGAAATAAACAAACAAAAAAACAAAACAAATAAATAAATAAATAAGTCTCACAGGTTTGGAATGACAGGAGGGTGAGTAAATGATGACAGAATTTGAATTTTTGTGTGAACTACACCGTAAAAAAAATTCCGTAAAATTTACGGTAAAAAACCGGCAGCTGTGGTTGCTGGAATTTTTCCGTAAAAAATACGGTAGCAACGTTTTAGGTTTTACGGTTTTAAATACAGTTAAATACCGTAATTTCATTTACTGATATAATGTTAATATACCAACCTATTGAAGTACTGAAATCTGTTTTGTACCTTTGTAATACACTGATAACCACCAAATGCAGGTGGTGATGAGAAAGTCACATGATGAACCAAAGCCCATCACAAGCAGCATTTAAATAATAACATATAGAGAAGGTGCACAGTATCATTCACACAAACACCAAACACCATCATGGTAACACACATGCAACTGAAATAATGCAATAAACATTCATTTAACAACATTAGGTGTAAAATACAACCCTAATATACAAAACTGATAAGAAAAAACTAAGGAGAAACATAGTTATTTCAACAAAAAAACATCAAATTTGAAATGTAACGCAGGGAATTCTGGGAATGTCAATTTACAGTTATTCACTGTAAATTATAGGAAGGTCTTTTTCACTTCCAAAAACGGTATACTACCGTAAAATTACATGTAATGTCCAATACAGTTTTTCACCGTATATAGTAGGGGAATTTACCGTTAACCATTTAACAGGTTTTTACTGTAGCATTTTTACAGTCTTTTACCGTTAAATTCACGGTCATTTTTTACAGTGTATCTCATTAATATCTTAAGAGAATTGTTCTGGTTTGTTAATTATTTACTGGAATGGTATTTTTTACAACATTTCTTTTTGTTTTCTCTCTGTTTTCCTCTTTTACAAACACAAACAACTGCATTCACGAATCCTCTCAAGGGCTACTGTAAAACATGCACAATGGACACACACACATAAGGGTGAGGTGAGGGAATAGCAGACCTAGTTTCAGCGAGCTCATGCGTTAAATCATGTCAGCCCTCATCGTGCCCGCAGCTGAGCTTACAGTTCAGCTACAGAGATGAACCATCTTCACCAGATCACCCTTCACTTGTCTACACCTCGCACGGCCATTAATCAAAACGTTGGTTTGAATATTTCATGTCGCAGCAACTTCCTTGATCTGAAGGCCGGTAGGACAACACAATGTGAGCGTATAAACCGGCCCTGGCGATTAATATCCATCCAAAGTCTTTATTGTATGTGTTTTTCTCAGATGTTCATGTAAATTTAAATCTGAAAGTTTTCTGTTAATCTGTCAGCAGCTTGGAGAGAATAAAGGCCCAAACCCAATGACCACAGTTGCCATGCCTGTGTTTAGCACCAAGAATGAAACGGTGAGGAGTGTGTGGTGTGTGTGTGTGTGTGTGTGTGTGTGTGTGTGTGTGTCAGAACTAAACACATACATACAGTATTAGTATTAAAGTATATTCTAAAACGTATATATTTAGGTTTCCATATGAAACTATAAAAACAATATTATTAATATCAATATTAATACTAGTTTCTTTTTTACATTTTGATATTATTAATAATTCATCTTAATGAATAACTATCAATATTAATGTAGATTCTAAAATGTGTATTCTACTAAGTTTCCATGTGGAACTATAATAACTGTAATAGTATATTTTACAAAGTTTTCATATAAAACTATAATAACAATATTAATGTTATTAATATCAATATTAATACACATTTGAATTTTGATGTTGATAGTATTAATAATTAATATTAAGTAAATACGACTTTCAATATTAATGTATATTCTAAAATGTATATTCTACAAAGATTCCATATGGAACTATAATAACATATACTATAAAATATTAATAGTGATATTAATTAATAATTAAATAACTGTCAATATTAATGTATATTAATATTATATATAACATATGAATAGTTATAGTTTCCATATGGAACTATAATTAATAAAAAAATAAGAACAAATATTAATATTATTAATAACAATATTAATATCATTTTAATGTTAATATTTAAATGAAATCTAATTAAACATATCAGTCAATGTTAATGTATATTCTAAAACATATATTCTAACAAGTTTCCTTATGTAACTATAATAACAATTTTAATATTATTAATATTAATATTATTATTAGATTTGATATTATTATTACTAATAATTAATATTGGTAGAATATAACTAGCAATATTAATGTATATTCTAAAATGTATACTTAAAAAATCTAATCAATCATCCGATTCATTAAAAAGATTTGACTCAAAAGAATGATTCATTCACAAAGATCTTTAGTGGTCTCTTTCTCACACAAATCTATCGTATGACTTTTAAAGTCCCACTTTTAGAGGGGTTTTGTGTTTTTGAAGCATGAAGATTTTATAATTGCATTAAAAAAATCTTTTTTTTTTTCATGTTTAATTTCTTAATCAAACTCATCAAAACACTCTCATTAATAGTACACTATAATATTGACAGTGTTTCTCTTATATTTCATACTTAATGAGTTTCAATGATAGTTAATATCCACCATATAAAAACTTCAAATGACTTGTTAAACTCCCCATCTGTTTTCAAACCTGTCAGTCTGTTATTTGTACCAGTGTCTATCCAAAAATGAATGTGCACACTTTATGTATGAATACGCATATGTGTGAAAATAGCATGATTTCACAGCAAGTGTCCCTCCACAGAAAAACCAAGGCATCCTGCTAGGCGTCGTAGGCACTGACATCCCCATTCAGGAGTTAATGAAAACCATTCCGAAACACAAGGTAGGCTGTTACCACCAATAAATAGCCAGGATTTCAAAATCAATTTTAATCTGTTCGATTTTACACTCTCTGTATCTTAAAGCTTAAAGGAGTGTATTAATGCTATCATTTTTAAAATCTTATCTTCTTTTCTCCAGCTAGGAATACATGGATATGCGTTTGCCATTACCAATAATGGATATATCCTGACACATCCCGACCTGAGGCCCCTGGTAAGGACTGATACCATTTGGGCCCATTTCCAGCCTTATATTAGGATTATGATTTCAAACACCACCTAAAATAGAGCTAAAATATGATACAATCAACTACATCCACACCCCAACAAGCTGGCTCAGGTAAAATCTACCCACACATGCAGTGTGTGCTTGTGAGAGCGCTGGTGGGACGCTGAAGTGCATCATGGGAGATGTAGTTTTTGTAATCCCAACCCTTTTCCTCTGATATATTGCATGCAGGAATAAAAGCCCATTCATGTGCCTGCCAGGGCTGATCAGAGCACTGAGGTAACTTACCCTTCACAGGGACACCCCTCACCCCGCTCTCAGTCACCACGCGTGACTGCGTGTGTGTGTGTGTGTGTGTGCGTGTGCGTGTGCGTGTGCGTGCGTGCGTCTCTGTGTGTCGTGAACGTGTTGGTGTTCTCGTCGTAATGTGGCTCCAGTGCTGCTGTGTTTTAGTTTGTGTTTGCGTAGCGGTGGTGTGCATCAGTCAAGGCTTCTGAGTGTGTGTTAAGAGGGTGTATTTACAGACCACACTGACTCTGTGTTGCTCAACAGGGACAATGTTGTTAGATGTGTTATATGCTAAAATGTGTATTATTAGTGTAAGTAGCATTGAACTTGTCTGGATTCAAGTGTGACACAAAGTAACATTCTTATTCAACTTTTGAGATATTTTTAGGCTCTGCTCCAAACCTTAGTGAGCTGAACATCTAGACGAATTTTCTAGGCATTATAGACAAACTCTAAATGTGAAAGCTGTTTCAAATAGTAGGCAGCATTATGCTGGATTTTAACAGTATTGGACATTATATGTGGTATGTATCCTTCATGGATATCCCAGAATGCATTGCAACAAGGGAAGTTTTTACATAAATGTATATAAAGTATATTTTATTCACTGAAAAGTATATAAAATGAGAAATAGGTCAATCTAATTAAAAATTAAATATTTTAACTAATATTTATGTTCTTTGCAATATTGTTATTGTTAACTATAATATTTTAAATATTTTTATTAATTAAACTAAAATGAATAAAAAATAAAATAAAATAAAATATTAGGTAAAAAATTCAAAGTTAAAAAAAATGAAAAGTAGGAATGTTGCCTTGGCAAGTAATTGAAATAAAAAAATAAATAAAAATAAAGTTAAAAAGAAATATTAAAAAAATTCAAAATAAATAAATAAACAAATAAAACTGACAAAGCACATAATAAAATGACCATAACCTAAAATTAAAATGAAAACTGAAAATATAAGAATAAAAGCTATATAAAGTTATTTATAAATAAATATATATATGGTCACAAACCCTTGCATTTTTCATTACAATGCACCATTCCCATTGAATAAACAAATAAAATAAAATAAAATTATTAGTTGAAAAACTTAAACTAAAAAAAACAAGAAAATTAGAAATGTTGCCTTGGCAAGTAGTTGAAATATAATAAGTTGCTTTTCAGTGGCTTCTCGTGTGCTCCACATGAAGAACACTATTTGCATGGCGCATGTGAGTAACCATTAATGTTGAGTTGCTATCTACATAGTGTTTGAATTCTGAATTTAAGTGTTTGAATTCAGTAACTTATGAGGTTCCATTTTGTTTAGAATGCTGCCTGTGTAGATAGCAGATGGCAAGACAACTCATTAGGGATTGGAACAGAGCCACTGACTGACTAAAGTTCCAAAGCCAATCTGAGCAAAAAAGATTAGACAGATTATTCTGACACAGATCCCCATAAGCCTAATACTGACTGCTCTGATAGTGTGCAAACAAAACTAATTTCCACAGTTTGTCGATCCTGCTCCTGGAGTCCCTCAGCGCTGCACACATTAAATGTTTCTCTTATGTAAAGGTGCTGTAAGCAACTTTTTGGAATACAACACATAAAATGTCCCAACTACTGACAGATACCAGTAAAATAGCTGTCCTCAGAAATCAAACCTGTCTCAGTGACAGCACTAGATTGTGTAAACAGTAAATAAGAGTCAGGGAAACAGTCCACGCCTTTAAGCCTATCAGAAAACCAGCCAATCAGAATTGCTTTGTGCCTGTCAATCATACTCTACATTTGGGATTGCTTTGATCATTTTGGAGAAAGTTAGCAAAATGGTGAAACTGAGGAAATTGTTTACAGCACCTTTAACACGCCTCATCATCTGATTAGACACCATAAATGCGCAGTGCTAGTTGGAAACCCAAGGAGCAGGAGTGAAAAATGCTAGACTAATGGCCTCTATCACCATGTACTGTATGTTTCTGTCTCCATTGTGTTACCCGTATGATCCCAGTTCCTAACTGTGACTGCACTGCCGTCCTCTAAAGCACTTCCTGTCCTCTTTGTGTCTCTTCCTGCAGTACCAGGAGGGCCAGAAGAGGAAGAAACCCAGTTACAGCAGCGTGGACCTGTCCGAGGTGGAATGGGAGGACACAGAGGATGTTGTATGGACCAGTTTTTAATGAGTGCACTCACTGCTGTACATTTAGACCAGAAACATACTTTATGCAAGTATGCAGATGGAAATGCTTTGCAGGTTCCCAGTCCTGTTATGCATTAGGTTCACATACTTGCATAAAGTGTTTTAGAAGTGTTGCGATATAGTATTAAAGTGAATAAGTGCTGCTTCATAAATGTGTTTATTTGTAGTTACGCACAGCAATGGTGAACAGACGAACTGGCACTTTCTCCATGGAAGTAAAAAGAACAGTGGACAAAGGGGTAATGATTTTATCTTTGCATGCAAGAACCAGAGTAATATGTGATATTAGTATCATAAAGCTATTAGAATAATAGCAAAGTATCAAAAATACACCTCACTGGACAGCTTAACTTCATAATCTTTTATCTTTAAATTTGTTCCCCACCAG
The DNA here is from genome assembly GCF_001515605.1 of Sinocyclocheilus anshuiensis. Classification (NCBI taxonomy): domain Eukaryota; kingdom Metazoa; phylum Chordata; class Actinopteri; order Cypriniformes; family Cyprinidae; genus Sinocyclocheilus; species Sinocyclocheilus anshuiensis. The sequence continues at coordinate 792,356 of NW_015549628.1, read as the reverse complement.
AAACGTGTCTTGACGGTGCACAATGATTATTACTATACTGATATTAAAGGAACTCCATTTAGGTAGGTAATGTCTCGTGTATGTAAATATTTCACATTTGAACAAATGTTGATTGAAAGTATGTGGCTGACTTTTGAAATTATATTTTTTGTATGTTTTGTAGTGTTGGTGTGGCGCTCTCTCGAGGACATGGGAAATACTTCTTCAAGGGAAATGTTTCACTAGAAGCCGGTGAGGATTTACTTTATTAGCAAGACTTGAAACCAATGCCAAAGAGAGTTAATTTTTATGGTTCAAATGCTTGAATATATATTCTCGTCTAGTAGCTGTAAATCACATATATTTTGTTGTTTTCATTACTTTTGTTTCTATGAAATGTTGTGAATATTTCATAAGTTAGCAGTCCTACAAAAGGTCTGGCATTTTGGAGTTTAGAAGTTATTTTTTTTATGTTTCATCATTGTTATACATTCTGTTTTTTTTTTTTCATTTTTCTATGTGGGAATTTGAAATATTTATATGTAACCCACATCATTTTTTTTTCATTGGCCCTTCACATATTTTTGTTCATGAACATTTAAAAAATTTCAGAATTGATTGGGCTATTTATATTGCTGAATCATGAGTCTCTAATGAAATTATTCCCTTAATATATTCATAACCAGAAATCCCTCTGAAGCCTGACATATTAAATAAATAGTCAAAAACGTCTTTAAAAAATTAACAGTTTACTGACCTTTAGACAAAATATTAAAAAAAAAAATGTTCATACTCATAGGCCTACTCAAAGAGGAAAAAAACATAATTATCCTTAATTATGCCCAAACAGATCAAACAATTGCAATTTGGTGCAGTTGCTTATATAAAAATTGTTCTTACATTTACTTTATAAAAATCATTAAATATTTTACATCAAAAAGATATGTGTAACACATCCTGAAGGTGAACGTTTTTATAGAAGGCTATTCCAGAGTTTGGGAGCCAAATGCGAAAAAGCTCTACCTCCTTTCGCATACTACTTAAGAATTATAAACAGTATAAACAGAAAGCATGTAAAAAGCATGTAGAAATTCTCTCTAAACTCTTATCCATGCTTGTTTTTTAGGTCTACATGATCTGGAGCAACCCGATGTTGCCCTTGCTGATGAATGGTAAAGACCTTTATTTATACTCAACATAGGCTACAGAAGCCTATAACATGTTCTGTTAGTTTTATTAATCACACAAGTAATATATTGTGCCATTTTCTGTTATTTCAGGACATACTGTAACACAGATGAGCACCATGAGCATCGTCACCTGACTCAAGTTCAGGCCATCAAACTCTACATGACCAGCCGTAAACCACATCTCAAATGTGAGCAGCATTTCAAATAAATTCGACCATGTTTGCTTTCTTAATACATGTTTCTGGTCTTATTATAATCGATTCATCAGTGCACATTATTCTAAGGAGAAATGTTTGTCTTTTTAATCTTTCATCAAAATAACAAGTTGTTCCACCTCTCAAACGATTTTTCTTTTCAGCTCAATCAGTTTTCAATTAAATGAGCTCAATTTCATACTGCAGTATACAGTACAGTAGCAGTTGCTCCTGCAAAGTTTTGCCACATTGTCCTTCATCTATCTTAAATCTTGCTTACAAAATTACCTCAGTCGTTTAAAAACTGTCCCCATGAAAGCCTGTGTCCGATGAGTATAATGGAGTGTGTAAATGTCCTCTCGTGTGTGTTGTAGGTGACAGAGAGCTGATTCAGCAGGTTTTGTTTGACGCTGTAGTAACGGCTCCCTTAGAAGCATACTGGACTGGACTGGCCCTTAATAAGTCTGAGTGAGTTTGGGCATTTACTTGGCCGTATTTACTAAATTAGCTTTAAGAAGCATCTTAGTTTAATAAATTTAGTCTTAGATAACAATTTTCCACCTTCTGTCTGTCTCTTAAAGGGATAGTTCACCCAAAAATGAAAATGCTGTCATTAATTACTCACCCTCATGTTGTTCCAAACCCGTAAGACTTTCATTCATCTTCGGAACACAAATTAAGATATTTATTTTTGATGAAATCCTAGAGCTTTCTGACCCTCCATAAACAGCAACACAACTACCACGGGCTATTTTAATGATGTCCTTACTACCTTTCTGGGCCTTGAACGTGGTAGTTGTATTGCTGTCTATGCAGGGTCAGAAAGCTCTCAGATTTCATCAAAAATATCTTCATGTGTTCCGAAGATGAATGAAGGTCTTACGGGTTTGGAACGACATGAAGTAATTAATTACAGAATTTTCATTTTTTTTGGTGAACTATCCCTTTTAAATCTATACAGGCTGTTTTTGCAGCTAGTTTTAGTAAATTTTGTTGGTTGACTGGGTAGGACAACTGTGAGACCATTCATACACCATCTTGCCACATACAGAATCTTGCCTAAAACTGTGTTTGTTTGCTTTTATCATTAGGAACGCTGATAAAGGGGTTGAGATCGCTTTTCTTGGCACTCGCACTGGTCTTTCCAGAACTAACCTGTTTGTGGTTCCCGAGCAGCTGACCAATCAGTGAGTCCAAATGACCGGCCAATTACAGATTCTCATCTCATTACACTAGCCAATAAAAGGCCTCTAAGTGTAAATGATGAATGATGGAGTAAATTATCCTCCATGGCTGCATGTGTTTGCAGAGATTTCCTCACTGCTGAAGACAAGGAGGGCGTCTTTAATGCAGATCACTTTCCTCTGTGGTATAAAAGAGCCGCAGAGCAGGTGCCCGGCACTTTTGTGTACTCCATTCCCTTCAGTTCAGGTATGACGTTCAAGCACATAAACACACACCCATCTCATGCAACATACTTCAACATTTAAGGATGATGTCATGTAGAAAAAAACTGTTAATGCACATTAAAATGATTTTAATAAAGTTATCATTTAATTTTGATTACATTTCAAAGAAAACAAATACATTAAAATGACATACATTATGATTAAATCCTAAATATATTTTGAATAAAATCTAATTAAATGATTATATAATATCTAAATAATATATGATATTTTATTTTTTATTATTATTTATATAGTAAATATATAGTATGTAAATGTATGTACATTTAATTATATATATGATTTTTTTGGTTACTAGCAATTAACATGCATTGAAGTTTACTACTTGGGGTTTAGAGATTGTTCAAATGAATGGTTATCAACATTAATCTGCAATGAACATAAAAAAAAATGTGGTCACTAATATTCCCCTATTGCTCCACCACACCTCTTTCGCATATCACACAGCTGATTAGCTTTGCATAGATCGTCATTTGACTCATATTTCAGGTGGATCTTCCAAATTACAGTTTTATAGCATACTTCTGTGTGGTTTGTTACTCTAGCTGCACTGTACTGCTTTCCTCGCGCAGACTGTCTGCTTACCTCTCTTTCCTTCGCCTGTAATTAATGTGCCCTACTTTTACGTTCACGCAATGTGTGTGTGTGTGTGTGTGACAGATCAGGATCATTACATCCCACTCAACAGCTCTTGGGCTCCTTATCACACAGACAGCGCTGAACTCTTCTCTGATCAAACACTCTCCCTCATCTGCCTGTACTGCTAGAAATGAGATCTGTTTCATCATGTAACTGAGTGTTTGTTTCAATCGATGCCGCTTTTGATCTGAATATGCAAACGAAGGAGTCCGTCCCTCTTAATAGATTTATGCTTATAAATATTTATGTAAATAAATGTCGCCCCCTGGTGGTTATGACATGCCATTTAGCTCAATGGCTTTCATCTGTAATTTAACCACTTTGTACCATGTGACAGATACATTTCTACTTAATAGTAAATTTTTTATTTTACATGCAACCTTTGACGTCAACAATAATAGATATGCATACTATTTTTGCATCTCTTTCTAAATTGTCTTTTTATTTTGGTTTCTTAATTTTGCACATTTATATGCTTAGTTACATTTTATCATTTGTATTTAGCATTGTTTTTCCCCTCAGGAGAGACCTGCAACTGCGAGCCATTTTTGGATCGTAAACCAGCAGTTTTAGCGGATCATTGAATATTCCAGTTCTCATGTTCATTGATGATGTTGTTGTAAGTACTCTAAGAGGGCATTTGTGTTCATTTTTGATATTTCATTTAAGGGGGAGAAAATAAAAGTGTGGTTTTGGCGAGCACTGCTATCCAACTACTCGATGACAGGAAGTCTCCTATAGTGGCAGGTACTTGTCTTTTAATTTCAAAGCAAAATGAATGTATTATGAATTTCAAATAGTTTTTCAAATGTAAAAATGTTTCCAAACACAACTAAACATCATTTTATTAAATGTGTTTTTTATGACACTCAAAGCTGTGGGAATTCAAATGAAGCTGGAATTCTTTCAGAGAAAATTTTGGACGGCCAGTCGACAAGTAAGCACAGAAATATATGCTCATGACAATATAAATATATCTATTTATCAAACCAGACCTTCTATGACCGATGTGTTGAATTGTGTATTATTACCTGCTGCATAACAGCTCTGTTTGACGTGTTTATGAGCAAAAATGTATAAGAGACCATGCTATATTATCATAGATGTTGTTTGAAACTAAACTAACTTTTTATAAGCAAGGATCTATATAGAAATGTCATTAATGTACACATTTGCTTCATGTTTTTACCTCTGCATGTGTCCACACAGTGCAATGCTCTGGATGGGAAATGTACCATCAGCTGTGATAATGAGGTAAATGTGTCTCTCTTTCTCTCCCTTTGGCCATATTTTCAGTGATGGAGCTCATAAAATGGCCTGTATTCACCACATGCTCATTATACAATGGACATTTCTGGGACATGACAGGCTTACTAGATCAGTCTGCACTTCTTTTATGACATATGCCTCGTAGCGTTTCTCATTTTAAATTCTGTGTCTTTTATTAATGGCTTTGGTATAAAAAGCTATAAAATGCATATTATTTTACTGTCTTACTTGAAGTTTGTAGTGATTTAAGAAGATCACAACAGATCAAAGCTTGTTGAATCATATATTTAAATGAATATTCTATGTTTCTGGTCCCATTAGGACATTAAATGTTATCTCATAGACAACAATGGCTTCATCCTGGTCGCTGAAGAAATTTCTCAGGTATGACATACAGAGAATTATAGCACAAGAGTTGTACACGAAGATAAATACATAAATCCATCCTGTGTCAATATGAAATTAAATTAAATGGATAAATTTCTATGATGACTATAACTATAACTTTACATAATGTGTTTTGCACAGACGAACCTCTTCTTTGGAGAAGCGGAGGGAGCCGTCATGAACAAACTGCTTCTGATGGGCTCATTTAAAAAGTGAGAGAGAACACACACACACACACACACACACAAATAGATTAACGTTAATTAACCTACATTGTCAAGTTTTTAGATTTTACATTGTACATTCTGTAAACCCAATGTAAATGCTCTATTTTGCATATTTATGATGTTACTAAAACTGACTGGATATGTATTAATAAAAATAAAAATATTAATATTAATTATGGTTTTGGAATACTGAAACAAGTATTTGTATCACTACTGCTTTGCTTTACTATGTTAAATATTTTACACCTACTGGATGATGGAAAAATGACTTATTTTTTTGAATGGAGTCAACTGGTGCCTCTGTGTAATCATTCATTTGTAAAAAAAAGTGCATAATTTTAATAAAAAGATCATATTTGAGGAGAATGTAAAACTGCTGATATTCTGAATCTGACAAAAATTTATCATACTTTTAAAACCATTAAGGTTTTGTTTTTTGCATTTTGACATTATTTTCACAACAATTAATCACATTTTCCTCCAAATTCTCTATATTGTAATGAGATTATTACTTTTGAGTTTTATGTGATTGCCATTATTCTCAATGACGATCCTCATTACAGTAACTCATTTTTTAATACAATATTTTTTTAATGCTTTTTTTTTTTTTTTTTTGTCGTTTTAACCGTTAAAACAAGATACATTGTGTCCAAATTCGTCCAGTTGTTTTCAGAGAATACATCCTAAATTATTATCCTGATTTACTTTGCCCTATAGGCAAATAGTTTTTAAGCATAAAACTTTCTAAATTGTTATATTTAAAAAATATATATATATATTAAAAAAAAGCTTAAAGAGCTTAAAAGATTCTCTGATGTTTTACCTCATGAATATTTAATGAGGCCTGCAATGTTTAGCTTGTAATTTGTTGTTTGTTCTGAAATTATGGTCAAACTTTATACTAAATGTATATCAGTTAACTTTGGCTAAGTCATTAACATTAACTATGAGCTATACATTTGTTACAGTTGTTATTAATCTTTGTCAATGTTAGCTAAAAAATACAACTGTTAATTTTTTGTTCATGTTAGCACAGTTCTATTAAATATTATAAACTTTTGATTTTAATAATGTAGTAGTAAATGTTGAAATTAACAATAACTAAGGTTAATAAATGCTTTAGAATTATTTTTCATTGTTAGTTAATGTGGTTAAAGGGGCCATATGATGCTATTTTAAAGATCATTATTTTGTGTATTTGGTGTAACAGAATATGTTGACATGCTTTAATGTTCAAAAAACACATTATTTTTCAAATACTGTACATTATTGTAGGTCCTCTATGCCCCGCCTCTCTCAAACACGTCGTTTTCAACAAAGCCCCCTCCTTTGACAAGCGCAGTCTGCTCTGATTGGCCAGCTGACCCAGTGCATTGTGATTGGCCGAACACCACAAGCACGCGTCAGAAAATTTAACACCCCTTACCATTATCGCCAGCTTCAGCTTTCAATGTAAATATCAGATCTTCTTTATGCACCAAGAGCTTGTAACACTCCAAAGAGAAAGGAAAACTTGAAATCGCATCATATGACCCCTTTAACAAATGTAGCCTTATTGTAAAGTGTTATCTTTCGTTCTAGCACCACATGCACTGAAATATGACTCCTAAAGCAGGCTCGAAAGTGGTGCTAAATTCATTTTTAAAATGTATTAAATGTTTCTCAACCCAGGGTTAAAAGTGGCTTTAACCTGGGGTTAAATAAGACATTAACCCAGGGTTGTGTTTATTAGTGAATCTGTTTCTGCTTTTGTTTCTGCTAGGATTAATTTGTATGACTATCAGGCTCTCTGTAAAGAGTACGCAGGTAGCAGTGACAGCACACAAACTCTGCTGGATGTGAGTACGCTATCATCTGTGCTGTAGTGTTTGACTTCAGTACCTCGGGATTCTATTTCACTGACATGCTCTGCTCTTCCTTTCAGCCCTTCACCACTGTGAAATGGCTCTTGACAGAACTTGTCATGTGAGATAAAAAGCCTTTTTCCTTATAATCATTATTGTCAGCTTGGGATTTTCAGTCTGTGTTGCTGAGTGGGAATGTGTCTTTTTTCACAGATTTCTGCTGGAGTTTAACCTGTACAGCTGGTGGAACTGTGACTCGACAGTCAAAGGTATCAGTCCATAGATGACAGGAACTCTTTTAGAAACATGTTAATGGGGTTACATGCTCCTGTGAGACATAATTTTTAATTTCTTCCATATGATATATAATATATATTAGATTTTCATCTAATAAAGGACTAAAAAGCATATAAATCTCAATTAAACTCTAAGGTGATGACACATGAATCACACATAGCAAAAAACTGTACTGTCATGTTGGCTATCATGACCATAATGCAAACAAAAATGTTATTATAATTATAATAAAAGTAAGTATATAATTATATACTATTTTAGTTGTACAGTACATTTTTAGCATATAGTAGCTGAATTTAGTGTTCATGTGTGCAGCCCAGAGAGCTCAGAGGACAATGATGGTGCCGTGTGACACTGAATACCCAGCTTTCGTCTCTGAGCGCACCATCAAAGAGACCACAGGGAACATTGACTGTGGTGGCTGTATACGGTGAGAACATCTGTTTATGTCTATATGTGTGCATGCTTGTTTATAATACACAGCAGAAAGAAGTAGAAATTGGTGGAAATTTGTGTTTTAAAACACAAATTACTTTTAAAAGATTCTGCTGCAACACTAATGCACTTGTGGGTTGCCATACTAGCATGAAAATGCAGTTGAAGTGTCATGAAAAAACACTTGGCAATATAATTTACATTATATGATTTCAAATCATTTATACTGGAATAAATTTATATTACCTTCATTTATAACATTTGAAACATAAGTTACTATATTAGTTATAGATTTGTAAGTTCCAGTCTTGTATTAAGTGTTATGCCAATTATTAATATTTTTCACTGTCTCGTTTATTTAATGTAAAGTAGAAAACAGAAAGTAAAAATATTTAATATACAACCAAAACGCCTTAGATTTAGACATACGACAGCCATCCTCACACTTCTAATTAAAAATCATCCAGATAGAACTATATGAAAGCCAAACCCATGTCGCATTTAACTGACACCCTTATGCGGAAAGCTGTTTTAGCCTATGTGGTTATTTTGCTCTCAGTGCCTGCAGCATACATGCATCTGAGAGAGTAAACATAGCATTATCTGACAACATTTAAAATAGCTGCGCTTCTCTGTCTCTTACATCTTTATTTCTGACAAGTGCTATGTTGCTAAATGTCATGTAGACGATAATAATTGTTCCACAGTATTCTGGTATTATATTATACTTGTTTACATATATCACAAAACATGCATTTTATAGATATATTAGTAATAACAAGATATTTCGATTCTGTTTTAAATGCAGATTTTAAAATGTTTAGATTGGATAAAGATATTTAAAGGGATAGTTCACCCAAAATGAAAAGGTGAGGGACGACCACTTCTACAGGTTTTGTGAACAAGAATCGCACATCTTTTTTTGTATTTTTTCCCCACTCAGGACCTTTGTAATTCAGCAGATTCCCAGCAGTAACCTGTTCATGGTGGTTGTTGAGAATAAATGTGACTGTAGCTCCGCCCCTCCGGTTACCATGGAGCCCATTGAGATTATTTATATCCTTTTTATAAACCAAATAAACATCTGCTTGTAGAATGTGAGGTTATAGCATGAGTATTTGTATAATTATCCGCCTTGACCTCTGAGCACATAATGAGTCTCTGAAGTGCGACAGACTGAAGTTTCAAAAGGATCGCAGACGGCCACAGTCCTGTCATCCATTTCATCCAGAGGTACATAATGCATGATGCTGTATTATTAAAACTCTGCTTTTGATGACCAGCACCATACCAGATTTTAAACTACTGTAAAGTTTTCCAATATTTTGAAACTGCTGTTCATGTACTTCATTATCATTCAGTGTTTTATTTTAAAGTACCCCATTCATTCTGTCTGTAAAATGCTCATCCACATCACAGCTGAAAGAAAGTACACTCAAAAAGTTTTAGTGAACTATTTTATGCCTCTTGCAGGGCTTTCAGCTCATTTGGAGTCATTCTGTAGCTGAAAGTTCAATCTATGAAGTGTTTGAATGTGTAGCTTTCAATGACGTTTGTGTAAAGTTTTGACTCCACCAAACAAGTTTTGCTCTATGTACTTGCTAACCCTGTTTATATATCTTTTTAACAGGAGAACGCTATGGAATGCGGCTCAGCAAATGCTTTGAATTTTCCACTGGTAGCCATTTTATTCCCAGTGTTGTCGTTCCTGATCAGCAGGTGACCTCTGACCCCTGCCTTGATCCATTAGGCTTAATATACACTCCTTGCTTCCGCCAAACTCTGTTCACAGAGACAAAATCATCTTTGTGATGTCTGGATTACTGAAGATAGATGATATTTATTACCGTCAAAGACTTTGTTAGAATGTGCTGAGTGTTTTCTTCTTACATGTGGACCAGTGAACATGCCTGGATATCAGTGGCTGCCACGAGCCGTCACAGCTAAACGCAGTCCATGTAGCTGTTCTTCAAGGTTCATACACCTCAACTTTAGTCTTAATCTGTACTGTGTGAAGCGCAGACAAAACTGAGCACAAATGTATTTTATGTCATTATTATTTGCCTGCATTTCAGACTGATTTGGCATTTAATTTGGAGTCTTACGATGCATGACGTAACAAAATAGCAATATTTCACAGAGCTGTTTGTAAGAGTAGCATACATTGTCATCAAAAGATGAGATGTGGATTCTTCACAAACTTTATAAGTTTTGCCTGCTTAAAAAAGTACTTGTAAAATAACCTTTAATTGCCTAATCCCTTTACATCAAAGGAAAGCCATGTTATGTAAATAAAAACATATTTTCCATCATTTTTCGAACATTCAATTCACTGAGTGGGCTATTTATAATCTTTGGGTTATAATAAGGCAAAGATCTCTAATATCTCTTGACATGTAACTTGATTTTTTGTCTATATAGGCACAAGTCATGAAAGTAATCAAATCTGACTACATTTGTTTAATAAATGTAGCTTTTTCAGTGCCAATGACACAAAAAACTTCACCATAAAAAATATCCTGTTAAATTTATGGCTAAAAAAACAACAACAACACCACAGCCGTGGTTGCCAGAAATTCCCAGTGAAAAATATTGTTTTTGGTGTGAGTGTGGGTGTGAGAGAATGTACATTATTTGATTACAAATGCCACTAAATTGGGCTACTTTTACACATTTGCAGCAGGTTGTTTTTGAAGTCCGCAGGTTAAAATGATCTCCCTGAAATGCAAAAAAATGAGGTGGAAAAAAAATCAAGATTAGGCTAGTTTTGGGCTAGTTTTGATTAGCAAATAAGAAGAAACAAAGCTATTTAAAAAAAATATGATCACAAGTGACATCATGCCTGGGACTTCAGGGAATGCCCTTTTACTGTTTTCCCCATAAATATGTATTTATGATATATCATAATTCATTGTTTTTCTTTCAAAAATGATGTTAAAGTGGTCATGGCATGAGAAATCAAATTTCCCTTGATCGTTTATGTAACTAAAATTAAAATCCCTTTAAGGCAAGTCATGTCACTCGGTGGCCATCTTTGAAACACCTCTCGGGCATGCAAGTGCAGCTCCTATCTCTTTAAATGGAGAAACATCAAATTCTTCAAAACTCTTCATCAAGCTTACAATTAAATTTCATATTTGAAATTACCAATGAAATCTGACAACAACTGTCTTATAAATGTTGTTTCTTTTGTTCAAATAGCGTTATAAAAAGCGTATTTTTCAGGCTAGATCAGCCAATGCGCATGCACAGTCCTAAGCACACGTCTCAAGAGCGCTGACTGTTTCTTTAGCAACCGGGACTTCTAACGGCAGCTGCAGTGACGTGCTGGCTTTACAGATTAGCGATTGGCTCTTTTATTCAGAAGGCGGGGCTTCCTTCGATAGAGAGGCCATATTGAGCATAGTATTTTTCCCCATTCAAAACTATACGAGTGACACGTCTTGGGTATTCTATAAGTCTTTGCTAAAATGGCTCTTTTGGATATTGTGGGATCATCCTGATTCCAAACGCTGTAAAAGATGTGCATAAATTGGGGTGTTCAGGAGAATACCACAACCCATGTGTGTGGTGCACTGATGCACGAACTGGCGTTTCGACATAGAACGTCCAGCTCTCTTAGTTTATCATCTGTATATTCTGGTTCAAATAAGTAAGGCTGGACAAAAAATTGCAAGTCATCCTCTCCGTCGAAATCTTCGGACATGTTTAAGACTGTTTTATGTACAGCGTGAATTTTCATCTGCTTGTAAACATGGCGCAATGCAGCTGGGTACTATGTCAGAATGCCGGCTCCTGCGTCAGCAGCACCGCATGCAGGTGCCGTGGTACTGTCATGAATGCGCATCAAAGACTGACACGGAAGAGAAGAAATTGTTGAATAAAATCGTTATTTTTATTTTCTTTATGCACAAAAAGTATTCTCGTAGCTTCATAAAATTACGGTTGAACCACTGATGTCACATGCACTATTTTAATGATGTCCTTACTACCTTTCTGGGCCTTGAACGTGTCAGTTGCGTTGCTGTCTATGCAGAGTCAGAAAGCTCTCAGATTTCATCAAAATTACCTTAATTTCAGAAGGACCCCAACGTCAGAAACAAGTGAATGGATCGGATCGCGTTTGTTTGGAGCATTTGAAGATTATATGCTTGTTCGGAGCATTTGACTGGGTTTTGTAAATGAGACACAGTGTAATGGGAAGTCTGCAAAGAAACTTCTTTTGAAAGACGAAGCAACCAACTATTGAATCTGAGAGCACCGCAAACCGCAAGTAAACAACTTTTTTCAAAAGTCAGATGGTTTAAATTTTACTTCAGAAAAGGAGTAAAACATAATTACATTTATTGGTTCAGCCTTAAATGCCCAAGATTTTTTTTGGACCTTGACAAAGAAGATCCTCTGAGCAATGTCATGTGAAGCTCATGAACCTTTAGCTAGATGTTCACTTAAGTTCACGATATATTCCACACCAAACAATGAATAATGAAAATAAACGAGTGTCTGCTAGTAAAGACATTTGATTTATATCAGCTGAACATAATGAAACAAGATTTGAGATTCATCAGTTCATCTTCACCAAACTGTAGGCTTAATCTCCTGCATTTGAGTGAACTGGTTTGTCAGGGATCGTGGAGTACAGGTGATAAATCTTCTTAAAGAAGTAAAAAAAAGACAGAAAAGACACACATGAAGTAAATGTGTTAGTATTCTGTTCATGATGGATGTCTCATTTGGTTATGTGGGTTTGGTTGATGACGCTGTTCACACATACCACATTTTCCTTTGTATTTCCCAGTTTCTGTTTTTTATTGACCAAAGCATCTGTAATGCAACTCAGAAGCATTTGAACCAGTCGAATCTCTTTAAAAATGTTTTGACCTTGATGAACAAGCTCTCTGCCATGAAGCTTTGGTGTATTTTAAGCTTTGACACTTTGCACTGTATAATCATCTCTTCTCAGACTCATTCTGCTATCGTCTCCTCTCCTCTCCTCTCCTCTCCTATCGTCTCCTCTCCTCTCCTATCGTCTCCTCTCCTCCTAATATATTTACTTATTATATAACTACTGAAGTAAATAATTATAATTTAATGTGGAATAGCATAAAATCATTCTACTTCATTAAATAGGAAAAGAATTTTCTGAATTATTCCTTTCTGAATACTGCCATATTTCCTTCCTCTTACATATTCAATTCAAGAAAATATGATCACATTTAATGCCTCGAGGCCTGTTTCATAAAACAAATTTACCAAATAAGCCAGGCTTATTTCAGTTAGTCTGACTCATTATCAAATGATTTGGTTCCATAAAGCAATAGTCGCACCGGTAGTGACGTCATGGCTGTCGCCGGCCAACGAGTTGGTGTTTTTTCAATGTATGCTTCAGACACGGGTCACGACGAGGCGTTCCCCATAGCGCCCCCTAGAGGACGCAGTTCGAAGTTCCCATGAAAGGGAACTGTCCGGCTAAGCTAAGCTCCTCTACTGACCAATAGGAACACGATATTACCACTGTCTCAGATACTATTATTATTATTTTTTTTTTTACAGTTTCTAGCCATGCTTAGTAATTAGTAGCCTACTAGCTTACATTTGATTTACCTATTACAATAGTCCCTTTACAGTTACTGCTATTATAAAAATACACTTTATATGTAGGTGTAAAATTCTACAAAAGACCCATTTAATGTCCAACAACAAATATTTTAGCAAAATGTATATTTTACTCAAAATTATTGCATTCCTTCTGTTTAGCGTGCATGCGCACAGCTGCGCTCGTTGCTCTCGCATGCCTCGCCCACTCCTGAAAGCAAAATGGATATGTTTGCATGACTTTCTAACATTTACAGATGAAAAATATACCTGTGACATGTCAGTTATGCACTGAGGAAAACACAACGTCTAAAATGCATTAAACAGCACAGATATATTCGCTGTTAGCCATGGTGGATCGATTTGATCCATGATCGACATTAAGATCTGCTTAAGAAAAGCGAGCACAAATTGAGTGAGTCTTGAGTCTCACAAAAGTGAGATTGTGTGAATTTAATTTGTCGTTAATGGAACCGAATTTAATTTGTCGTTAATGGAACCGCTTTAGCCCCGATTGATTTGTTAGGTTATTTCAAGTCAGGTTTTGGACTTTAATCCCAGTTTTTCCTCTTGTCTCCGTGGTGTTGTGATTCGTCATATTCACGAAGCAGCGATGATGAAAGAACGCACTTGAGAAACAGTTTAGAGAGGAGAAATCAATCTACATATAAAATATTGGTCACAGATTATTGGTCACTTTCTAAATAATAACAGTATAGCACTTCCACTAGTAATTATATATAAATAAATCGTTTTTTACCGATGCAAATATGTTAGAAACGATGCATCGCAATATGAATGACAACTTGTAGCTGATGCACACTTTTTAAACCGATGCATCGCATCGTTAACTTTTTATGCCGATGCACCGAGCGAATCGGGGAATCTTCCCATCCCTACATTCTGTGCAATAGTGTTTTGATGAATTTAGTATTTGTCCTACTTCCTCCATATTAGCACAACTTGATTGGCCGGCCAAGTTTTTCAGCGCCTAAATGTGGGCAAGTAAAATGTAGGTTTTGGGCCAGAGAGGAAGTTTTGAGTTGTGAAACCACAGTGTGCCTTCATAGTAGGCCTAGACATTTGATTCCTTATAATATAACCACTTTAATGAGAGAAACATTTCATTACCTGAGGGCTGGTTGGTCAGCAAGCGCATGCGTCGTGATACGCTCCACAATGGTGGTGCACCACAACAGACGGGATGAGGAGAAGAAGAATTGTTAAATAAAGTCATTATTTTTGTGTTCTTTGCGCACAAAAAGTATTCTTGTAGCTTTGTAAAATTATGGCTGAACCCCTGATGTCACATGGACTATTTTACCAATGCCCTAGCTACGTTTCTGGACCTGGGAACATTTCAGTTGTGTTGCTGTCTATGGAGGGTCAGAGAGCTCTCGGATTTAATCAAAAATATCTTAATTTGTGTTCCGAAGATGAACGAAAGTCTTACGGGTTTGGAACAACATGAGTGTGAGTAATTAATGACATAATTTTTGGGTGAACTATCCCTTTAAATAAAACATACAGTAACACTCTCCAGACTGACTCTTCTGAGAGATACATTGATACAGAGGATCATCATCCTCAGTGAAGAGACTACAGATGAAATCAGCTCTGACTGAAAGTGGTATTTCACATGATATGAAGAGCAAGTCATCATCGTCACTGATAACTGAAGAAGAGTTTCTGAAGTGAATGTGAAGATAAATAATCCACAGCTATTAAAACATTGCAATAATAGTTCCAAACCACATAAACATCAGTGAAATATCTCACCTAGAACCGTCACTGTGGCAGGAGCAGAATCAGATGATGGTTTATCGATGCCTCTCTCATGTATTGTGTAGTAACAGTAAATGTCGAGTGATCCAGGTGATTTTACAGCTGCCCATCTGAGCACTCCAGCACCAGTGAGATCCAGCTCACATGAGGAACTAACTTTTATATTCTTCTGTTCTCTGTTTATGTAGAAATAACAGTGCTTCACTGTAACATCTGCTGGCGTCTCACAGCTGATCTTCACTGAGCTGGACTCTCTTATGACATCTGGAGATACTTTTACAGTAGGAGATTCTGCAACAACACAATCAGATAATATATACATACTGATATTAACAAGAATATTAAGCAAAGTTGTATCATATTCTGATTATTTAAACTTCAAGTAGACTAATTAAACTTGTATGTATAATAACCAGCTAATATTTTGGATTCTAACAGCTGATTAGCCTACATACAGGAACATTTTTTATAGCAAAATGAATGTCAGGTAGGCTGTATTTCATGTGTTTGTATATTAAAACTTCACACAATCAGACATGCTGAAATATTTTACAGTGATATTTTTTTCCACTACAATGTGGACGTACAGTATTTAAATAAATATTAAACAGCATAAATCACTTTCTGTAGGACTGAACCTCCATCAGGAGCTGAAAAGCAATAAAGATTAACAACTTCATTACAGCGAGTGTGAGAAAAGAGACAAAACAAGACTCACACTATGAGAGGATTAGTCCATTAGACCACAGGAAATCTTTTAATAAATTGTGCAGTTCGTTTATGTAGATGAAAGTGTACTTATAGCCATCTGCACTGTGTCGTAGGGCAGATGTAACATCTTTTGTACTGGCAGGTTGAATTTGAAATGGCATATTAGCATACTACACATGCGATCTCTGCCATATAGGGCCTGTTTACACCTGGGCTGCGTTCAGCCCCGACTAAAACGGTGCAAAACGATTTTTAAACGGAAATGGTGGTGCGTTGAACACCCTGTTCTGATGACGCAAGAGTTGCAGCTATGGCAGCTGAGAAGGCCATTCTTTGTGTTCTTTTTGAAGAATTTTCGGAGCCTGATGAAATCGGTATAAATACGTGTTTAATACTGCAAAATACGCTCGATGGTACATTCACTGCCCTTGCCCTCCAGAATAAAAGAGAACATCTCAATCAAATGAAGGGATTTGTGGAAACTGTGGTTCCTAATTATTGTGATCCAACATTTGCCTCGCATTTCAGGATGAAAAGTCAAACATTTCAGGTGAAGGATAATCCACTTCTTACCTCCGAGACTGTGTTATGATCTATATGACCTTATTATTTTTATTGTGAGTATTAGGCTTATCATCATTGCTGATCACTGTTGTTGTGCTATGATATTGTAATATATACCATTATATAATCAGAGGGGCCTGGTCTTTTCACGATCGGATAGCTATCCGATCAGACAAAACGCATGAAGTGACCAGGTGTAAACAGGCCCATAAAGATAGAATATGGAAAGAGTAGGCCTAACAGTAGAATGCCAGAATGCATATTTAAAACCAGCCACAAATCTACTTTCAATCTTCATTTGAATATAGTGAAAATAACTGTACCATTGATAATTTAATAAAGATAACATTATTGTAATAAAGACAAGATAACATTATTGAATTCAATGCTATTTTTTTTTTTATTAAATATAAAAGGTATTAATATACAAATAATTAGCAGCTCTGCAGTCAGTGGTCAATTTTTAAGATACAAGGGCTGCATGCAGAAATCATATCAGCTAATCATATGGCAGTATTGATGAGTCATTGGTAATTAAGTGGACTGTAGTTTGACAGAGAAAATAATACAGGTGAAATGAGTAGGACAATATGACAATTTGTTTGATAATTTGCATATTTATCAAATATTTTGGCTAATCTGAAGGCACTTTTATCTACATGTAATCCATTTTACTAATATAAAATCCATTTTCTCCATTTTCTATACTGTGCATATGCTATGTTTCTGTACACAGGGTTGGGCAAAGATACATCAAAATTAATTTTAATATAAAATACCAAATACCTTAATTTTAAGTGTATAAAAATAAACTACAAAATACAGCAGCCACACCATGTATCAAAATAAACTACTGTATTTTTGTATTTTAAAAATACTAAAAAATACTTTTACAAGGGAGCATGACATTTCTTCGCAAACCTTCCATCAATTGGCCTATTTGTTCTATCCCTTCACCATTACACTGACTCAGTTGATTAAGTAAACAATGTTTAATAACAACAGCTTTTCTCTGCCCGAGTCATGCAATAAATCTGACATATGCAACCAATTACTGGATAAGATTATTTTATTATTATTTTACAGAAGGGCACAACTTGAAAAATAAACTAAATGAATGACCATGACAAGTTTTTACTATCCCTGACCATTTTTTTTTTTACATATAGGAATGTCTGATGGTTCTGTTTACTTTCTTGTTTCTGATGGTGATTGTGTCACTGTGTGGTGATCTGATCTGAGGTTTAGTTTTGAGTGAATAAACATAGATCATCTGTCTGCTGTTCACTGTCAAGAGTTCACTATGACTTAAATAAAACATACAAAGATTTTCTCCAGACCGTCTCCTCTGAGTCTATAATGTCTGTACAGAAGAGCGTTATCCTCATTGTAGAGACTACAGATGAAAACAGCTCTGATTGAAATGCTATGATGAGCTGGACATCATCATCCCTAACAAAAAATAGTGGAAATGAGGACTAATTTTGTATTGAAATGTAAACATGGACATACTGCAGTTTAAATGTTTAAAATGCAAACTCCTCCCAAACGCACTTCTTTGGACAGCATCTATTATAAAACACTCAGCACACGTGAACTTAGACAGATTTAAAAAATATATTGAAATTATGTAAAAAAAACAAAAAAATCAAATTATCATTACATTTTTAGATCAGCCTTTATTGTGTAGTAAGCTCTTCTTACAAGGCAGTATTAGGCTAGTGGTCCTTGAGGTCCTCTCAATAAAGGTCACAATGCATAAATTATGAAAATTAAAATCTGTTTGTCTGCAAGTAAAGATACTTCAATGCATGTACATAATGAAACAAGACATCTTCACCAAACTGTAGGCTTGATCGGCTGCATTTGAGTGAACTGGTTTTCAGGGATCGTGCAGTACAGGTGATAAACATTCTTATGAAAGAAAGAAAGTAAATGTGTTAGTATTTCATTTAAGATGAACAGATATGTGGTTATGTGTGTTTGGTGTGTGAAAGTGTTCACACATACATACCTCCTTTTCTTCTGGATTTCCCTGTTTCTGTTGTTTATTGATCAAAACATCTGTAATGCAATGCAGAACCATTTAAACCAGTCATATCAATCTAACAAATATGTGTTGGCCTAGATGAACAAGGTCTCTGTCATTAACTTTATGGATTATATTTTAAACTTTGACACTTTGCACAGCACAATCATTTCTTCTAAGACTCATTCTGTGCAACAGTGTTGTGATGAATTTAATATTTGCCCCATTTCCTCCATAGCACACTGTGTTTGAGCAGCTAAGTTTTTTAGAACCTAAATGTGGGCATGTAGCTTTTGTGCTAGTGAGGAAGTTTCGAGTTGCGAAACCACAGTGGTTTTTATAGTAGTCCTATATATATATTAAAAAAAAAACTCTTAAGTGAAAAGAAAGAGAGAGAGAGAGATTCCTCATCATGATATGACAAAGAAACATTTCCTTACCCGAGGGCTGGTAAATTACATTTACAGACGTAATGTGTTTTGTGGGATCTACTGTGCTGTCCTGATGTGACTCTGGGTGTTCGAGGCCTTTGAAAGAACAGCATGATGAAGAGGATCAAACAGAGTCAATAGAAAACTATACAAAACAAGAGGACAAATGTTAAATTGCACAATGATTGGATGAGTAAATTATATGCGAGAGCTACAGAGTGCTGCAGTGATGACATATTTTTGTAGGCCAAAACCCAGAAATGAGGTAGCATTTTAGCACTGTTCTGAAGTCGTTGGGTTTTTTGAATGGGTTGGTTTTTGGTTAAAAGCCTTAAATAAGGCCTGTGGTTAACACAAGCTCAAGATGTTTCCATGTTTTAGTCTACAACATAAAATAAGCCCTTGTGAGCCTTTTGTCAAAGCTTTTATTTGTCTTGAAAAAGGTGATTGCTAATAAGTGGCAAAAAACACTGAACAGGTAAACTCGTCTACTCAATCATAAGCTTTAACTGCCTCATTATGTTGACTCATTTCAAAAGGGAAAATGTTTTCAAATAAAAACTGAAAGAGCTGTCAGAAGCTTAATGGTGAAGTCATCCAATTATGGTATATCTTGTTTATAGCCTACGTTTATAGCTTTTTACTTCTGGGGATTATAGTCTTAAAAAAAAAAAAAGCTCACTTCTACATTGGCCTGCAAAAATGCATCATCACTGCAGCAATCTACACGATGAAGGGAAATTATCTTCATATGACTTCTGAAGACTTGGAATATAAAAATTAAGTTGTTTGCACTACTTTTATGAGACGTTTATGGTAAATGATTTTCAATTTGGTGTGAACTGTAACTTTAAGAGAAGATGTGGCTAATAATACTGATCTGCTGAAGACTTGAAGGGGAAATGGCTGTGAGAAGCTGTGGTCTCTGAACAATGTTTCTAACTATAAGTATCAGTTGGTAATGAGCTACTATGTCTTTAATTGATCTGAGATCATTTTCTGAGAATGATGTTCTTACCTGCAGATATGAGCTGAGATGTGGCTGGTACAGAAGTGATCAAAGAATGTGTCTCTGCAGGCCCAGAACAACTCTAAATAACATAACCAGTAATATTGGTCAAGTTCCTTTCAGCCATTCTTACTCGCTATGATATATTAGAAATATATTTGTTAATTCATTATTTTAAAGATTTTAAATGCACAGATACTCACTATACCAGTTTCTTGAATGGGCGCATCTGGTTTTATTGATCTCATTTTATTGCTAAGAATCAAATATTAATATTTATGACACCTTTTCATGCATGCATATATCAGATAGGAAGCTAAACATCTACACATACAGCTACTTGACTACAAAAATAGTTTTTGCTAAAAAGAAAAACTAAATATCACAGACTACTAAATTGAATGCATGAAAAAAAAACTTACTGCTTTCTTCTTTTTTTACCTAGAAATCATTGAGCTGCATTATATCGCTGTGTATCACTTTGGTCGAACTTCTGTTGTGTGTTATAAATAAATTGACATTAAAATACTTACATGCAAACCAGCACAGACAGATGAGTCCCATGAGTCCAGACAAAATTACAGCAACACCAGTGGAGACCAGCACTATAAACAATGTATCTGTGTCAAAACAAAACAAACACTTTAATACATGTTTATGTGTATTATCATGTTTAATATGGACACTGTAGATACATCAGTCCACCTGATAATTGAAGTGATACATAAAAAAAACTGAGAAAGATTTGTTTTATTTTTTATTGTGTGTAATGATCAAATAATTTATTCTGTGTTCGTTTGTGTTTGAATCAGGACTGGTAAGAGAACATTGTGCTTTTTACATTTTTTCACCTTCAAACCAGATGTATGAATTCAGTCTGCAAAGTTTAAATCCCATCTGTTATCGTGCTTCAGCAACACGTCCTCTAATGTTTAAGACTTAGATCAGTAGGCAGAGAGGAGGTGGTCTTTAGCGGTGGTTTGTATTCGACCACATGAGCGTTTACACTATAAAAGCAATCTGGTCAAATACGTTTTCAACTACATCTGAAAGTGGATCAAAACATTTCAGACCCCATTCACACCTGTATTTACTTCGTAGGCTAGACAGTCCCATTTAACAATGGGCCCGACCTTCACAGCCTTTGAAGACGTGACTTTAAATTCGGTGTCCTTCGAAAGGATGCAGCCTCTGAATTGGGACACAGCTTATGTGCTCTAAAATCAGCTCAAAAATATCAAACATGTTTGATATCCTCAGACTGAAACTAAAAAATGAAGTGACCATCATACACTACACGATTTCCTATGAAATCTGTCAAAACAAATGTGCTCTGACTTTAGCCAACTAGCATGAATGTATCCAGACTGTAAATAAGGGCAAAAATCTGGGCAAAAGTCATGTAGTGCATTCTGGCCTTCACTATTTTCTGACATTCTACTGTTAAGCAGCACAGTCATGAGACTCTTTGTTAAATTCTCTGTGTTTACTGTTTATATTCAGGAACTACCACTATGAGTTACTGATGTACCAATAAACTTTGAAAATAATTCCCAGCTATATTTGAACTTTTGAATCCAACATATTAATTCTACACAGTGACTTTTACCATCAAGAAAGAGTGGATGAACTTACATATGGTTTCCTTTGCTGTACTGTTTGGCGGGGTTGTCTTGAATTGGAGGTCTGCTAATAAAAAATAACATTGCAAGGGCAATCAGTTTTTAGAAGGAAATCATTTCTCAGATTTAATCTAAAATAACCAGAAAAGCTATTATTAGCAACTTACTAGTTTTACTGTATGTTGTAGTTTCAGAAGTGGACTTTACAGTTAATGCTGATGAAAAGACATTGTGAAATGTGTGGTGATGTACCGTAGATAGTAAATGCTCGACAAATACTCATTAAATTAAAAGAATGATTGTCGTTTTCAGGACATTCAGAATGGAGTAAGAATAATTGATTTACAAACTCAATTACTCACAGGTTTTCATGGCTGTTGTAGTAGTTTGTTCAGTGGTGTTTGATGTTGGAACTGCAGAGACAATTTATCAGCATTATAGAGAGCCGTTTTACATTATTATCAACTTTAAAGCAAAGCTTGCTTGTTGGAGAAACAGATCCTCAAATAACAAAAACAAATATTGTTACTTCTTTAGTAATGTGTGGTTTTGGAGGGAAAATAACAACACAAACATTAGTATTAACAATTGATTTGATGAATTTAGTGATGAATCTTTAGGGGTACAAAAGCTTGTCACTGGGACAGTATCTTAATCGGTACTATTACAGTCTATTGAAACGGTCTTTACAAATATTATCCAATCCATCCAGAAGTGCCCTATAGGTGTAACATCTTCATCACTAACTGATGATGAGTTTCTCAAGTGAATCTGTATAAAGTAAAATAATCCATGATCAGTAAAAAAATATCTCACCTAGAACCGTCACTGTGGCAGGATCAGAATCAGATGATGTTAATGAGCCTCTCGCAATTATGTAGTAGCAGTAAATGTGGATCAATTCAGTTGATTTTACAGCTGCCCATCTGAGCACTTCAGCACCAGTGAGATCCAGCTCACATGATGAACTGGTTTTCATTTTCTTCTCCTCTCCGTTTATGTAGAAATGACATTTATTCACTATTACATGTGGTTCTGTCTCACAGCTGATCTTCACTGAGCTGGACTCTCTTATGACATCTGGAGATACTTTTACTTTAGGAAATTCTGCAACAAATCAGATCAATCAGTCATTAAATCTCTTTATAGACCATGTTTACATGCATCATTTTCCAACTACGGTCCATGTTTTGGTTTTACCCTTTAAGCAAACTCATAAATGTCTTTGCAACAGCACCCATGTAAACAATGAATAGTAAAATATTGGACATGAGAGATTTCAAAATGTTAATGTTAATTTATTTTCATTTACGGAAATATTTATTTATTTATTTATTACTTTAAAAGTGTCATGACATGAGAAATCAAATTTGCCTTTATCCTTTTACAAATACGAAGTCTTTGTAAAACATCATGTTTCATTGCTTACATGTCCCACGTATTATAAAATGAGTGTGTCAGACAAAGAAGACATGCAAAATGTGCAGTGTTTGAGGCTCTAGAAATTTGCTTGAGAACTACTAGTATAGGTCATAAACCCTGCCCTTACCATGTTGTCATGATTCCTGTCTGTGTTTCACTGTTGATGCTTCTGTCTTGGATTTCTGGTCTTGCTCCTGCTCTTGCTCAGTGTTCCTTTGTTATTTACCCATGTTTGTTTCATTCTGTTATGCTGGGACACAGACGAAGTGAGGTGGATCCAAATGCAAGTGGTTTATTGACAAAACGAGAAAACAAACGCAGGTAAATAACAATGGAACACTGAGCAAGAGCAGGAGCAATGTCCATGCCCTTACGAAAAAGAAGTTTATTCAAGTGTGCTATTAGTATACTTCTTTTAAACTAAAAATAGGAAAGTATACTTTTAGTCTACTTTTTATGTACTTCTCAGAAATGGGCTTTATGTACTTCTCAGAAATATACTTAAAATGACATTTAAGTATACTTGACTTATACTTAGAAAAAGTCTAAATATATTTGAGCTATACTCTATATATATTTGTTTTCATTGTTATACTGTAGAGGGTGCTAGTACACATCTTCTGTACAGAATTTCCAAAAAACACAAGTGAAGAAGAAACCGAAACAACAGATGCTTCCACATGTATTCTAACACGATCATCAGACATAAAACAGCATCAAAACTGTGTAACATTATGGAATAAAATGTCGACCAATGAAACTAGTACACTGATATTTGTATACTTACTACATAAAGTATACTTAAAAATATACTTGAACTTTACTTAAGTATACTTACTAAAATAAACTTGAAGTATACTACTTTTTGGTAAAGGTGTCCATGAACAGAGACACAAGAATCATAGTCAGGGATCGTGATGCATGTAAATGGATGGGACATTTTAGTTTGAGCCAAAATAAAAAAAACGAATACACGTACAAATTACAAGTACATTTTTTCCAAAGATGGTTTCTGTCATTTAGGTAGTTCTTATCACACTGATGTATGTTTAAGTGATTTTTCTAATAAGTTTGGTTTTAGTTATTTGATGCTATAAAAACAGCATGCACAAAACCTTATTAACATTATAAGTGAGCCTCAAGGAACATATTAAATCCGGTGTCTCGACCCCTAAAAATTTATATTTTCAATACCTGCACTTTTCTCAATTTCTTATTCAAGGAACACAAGGAATGACTTTCATATGAACATGTGCAGATATAAATGAATACTACAGTGGATATTCCAAGGGTGTTTACACGACCAAATCCAATGAATAAAAGCTTCTGATTTTTAGGAACTCAAATGTTTTATCAGGTAATTGCAACCAGGTAATGAATTTTCATGACATGGCTAATGTAAAACTAATACGCCTAATGCGGTTCAAGTGTGTGCAGTATTACAAAAATGTACTGAACACAAATGCTGAAATAAGTTAGACAAATGTGGACATACATCATTTAATCAAAATGAAATAATAAACATCACTTACTGTAAGACTGAACCTCCATCAGGAGCTGAAAAACCATGAAGATGAAGAACTCCATTACAGCGAGTGTGAGAAAAGAGACTGAATGAGACTCTTACAGTGAGTGAATTAGGAAATGGTTAATCAGACCGCAAACTATTTACTGCACTGTGTGGTCATTTCTATGAAGATGAACGTTGATCGTGAGACCATATGTACAGCTGTCTTCACTTGAACAGATGACAGATCTGGGGCAAAGACTCACACTAAAAGATAAGAAAAGGTAGTTTTGTAAAAGTAACATATAAATGTGCCAAAACACCTGTACAATTAATACACTTGAAAAAGAATAGCTCATAGTATCAAAATTAAGACTGGAATACATTATTCACATTAAAGTCACTTTATTAGGTACACGTTTGCTCAACAATGCATAAAACATGCTTACAAAAGTCAAGCGGTTTAGTTGCTCATTGATCAGACAATTGACAGAAAATAATACAGCTTAAACAAGTAAGTCACTATGCCAATTTTGTGAAATTGTTTATAACATACTGCAACTTTGTGTACATGTATATATTACAATATATGATTTAAAAAGTATTTGAAAAACGACATGAATTAGATTTAATATTTTTTAAGCCTCAGATCTGTACCAATCGCTAGTCTCAGACTGATTCGGCATCACTGAACTCCACAGATGACTCACAGATGCTTTCAGCTACATTTAACATTTCACCAATATAAAATGTATTTTCTCCCAAAATCAAAATTCAGATTCTGTCTGGCCTGCTGATCAGAATATGAATTAAGTTGCTTTATGCTGTATTATCTTTCTGTACATATCATTTTTTTCTTCAGAGGCAACAAGTGAAGAACATAAACAGGTCATCCATGTTTTGAGGAAGTTAAAAGAGATGTTGTTTCCATCTGGCAGGAGGTGTAGTTCAGCTCTGTGAGAACATCAGCAGAACCTGCAGAGAGACAGACTTTATCATCATATGTTACTATATTATGGAGTTCAGTTTATGCACAACTAAACCTGTACATTGTACTTACTGGTAAAGTGGCACAGACAGATGATTCCTATGAGTCCAGACAGAAATAAACCAATACCAGTGAAAACCAGCACTAAAAGCCATGAGCCTGTCAAAAGTAAAAATGATTTAATGATTTGATTTAATCAAGGTTTTCTTTTTTTTTTTGGCTTTTCATGATTTAGCGTAAATTGGTTCCACATGACTCCAAAACATTACATGAAATTATATGTGAATTTATAGGCCTGTTTTTTTGTTATCAACAGTTTTATTTAATTTAATTTCCTATATCGAGAGCATAAATCAAAACTCTGCTGAACTGTTATACAAACAGATGCCATGAAAATTGTTCACATATATAAAGGGGAGAAAAAAATAATCAGGTCTACACAGTCACAATGCCAACATTTTAGCTTATCTAATAATATCTCTGCAATTATTGCCCAGCTCTGAATAGTCTTGTCACTTGTGCCGTTGAGCTTGGTAGTTGTACCTTCCAGCAATACAATGTATCTAAAATAGGATAACCAAATGAAGATTGCAGGGGTGGATGGTTCTATCCACAGTTTTAAAATAGTCTTTTTGGCAGCAGTGCTTGCTGCTAATAAAATCCTATTTTGATGAGAGTTCAGCTTGAGAGCAGAGTCATCTAACAGTAGAAAAAACAGAGGGTCTTGAGGTATATCCAGGTGTAAAAACTCTGAAATGGCAGTACGTACAAAAGTCCAAAAAGAAAGCACCACTGGGCATTTCCAGACATGTGCAAATAAGAACCTACTGCAGATTTACTACAGAGATGACTGCAGAGGGCTGGACTCCGCTTCTTCCACGGTGAAAGCCGATCCGGCGATCCACAGCGCAAAGTTGTAGTATTTCCTCAGTAAACAGCACGGGTTAGAACGAGCCATTTTAGGTAGGCGTGGCTGACTCTTAACTTTTATAAAGAATATCTCTTTGGATTTGAGACTTTAGTCTTTGCAACTTTACAGATCTTCTTTATGCACCAAGAGCTTGTAACACTCCAAAGAGAAAGGACTAATTGAAATTGCATCATATGACCCCTTTAAAGGAGCTGTCCTTTAAAATCGAATAATTTCAGACCAATTCTGCCGCACACATCCTAAAAAGTGAAGCCAGAACATTTTGATTGCCCCCGATGACTGTCTGCAATGGTTCCCAAATATGTTCCTGAAGCACTCGCAATACTGCACATTTTTAATGATAGTGTCCTTTATCAGACACACCTGATTCAGATCATCAGCTCATTAGCAGAGTCTCCAAGACCTACAATAGCTGTGTCCCAATTCAAAGACCGCATCCTACGGAGGACGGGTCCTTCGAAGGATGTGGCCGACACGGCCTTCGAAGGACGCTCCGAGTCTAGCCTTTGCAGAATTTCCTGATTGCGCCAGCAGGTGTTCCCGATTAATGCTCCTGTCGCGTGGCAACGGTGCGAGAAGAGAGCTGCCATATATGTTATTTGTTAATGAAAACGAAAATAACTGGAGCCTGAATTGTTAGTTTTTGACTTTTAATTACCGAATTACACTTCAAATGTAAGACTTACTTTAATATTGTAATGACGTGAAAAAATACAAAATATAAAGCGATTAAATGTCGACTTATATCTTACCAAAATGTGATTTTATGTTGTTTATTCTATTATTGATTATTATGTACATAAATGGACCATGGTGAACATATTTAAACAGGTTTTCAACCATGTTTAGTTTTATGTAGCTGAATATAAAAAGTTAATTTACAAACGTTACTGCCGCTCGTCTACTGCAGCTGACAAAGTTGCTAGGCAACAAGAAGAGTCCTCCAGAGGCTAGACCTGTCCGAGTGCTTCGGAAGCAGCCTTGATATGGTTCGCAGTTGTAGCAACTTAGCAATAAACTTTGTTTGTTTCATCTCCAAAATAACAAACTGATGGAGTGTAACGAAATACATTCCATAAGTATTCACATACAAATGATATTTTTTCTCATAGGACAGCTACAATACAAAAACATGGTCCTTTACAATATCATGCACTGTTGTACATTAAACTGCCCAACAGTAGGCCTATATAAAGTATTTTAAATGTAACAACCTTGAACATATTCAGAAGTAAAATGCAACATACAGTACACTGTAGTGAAGCAGTAATACTAATGCAAGACCATCATATATAGTTGTTTCTGCAGAATACATAGGCTACTTTTACTCTTCATACCTTAAGTACATTACAGTATGAAGGATAATACTTTTACTTAAGGTTTTAAATGCATGCGGCAGCCTTCGTCGCGCCGCGGTGACGCAATCGGCCTTCAAATGCAGCCTTCGGAGGATGCATCATGAATTGGGACGGTATTCGTCGCGCCGC
The DNA here is from genome assembly GCF_001515605.1 of Sinocyclocheilus anshuiensis. NCBI lineage: Eukaryota > Metazoa > Chordata > Actinopteri > Cypriniformes > Cyprinidae > Sinocyclocheilus > Sinocyclocheilus anshuiensis. The sequence goes on along the minus strand of NW_015549628.1, from coordinate 764,345 downwards.
GGTGACGCATTCGGCCTTCAAATGCAGCCTTCGTAGGACGCGGTGCTTGAATTGAGACAGCCTTCGTCGTGCCGTCATGACGCAATCGGCCTTCAAATGCAGCCTTCGAAGGACATAGCCTATGAATTGGGACACAGCAAATGAGAGTGTCAGACAGAGAAGACATGCAAAAAATGCAGTGTTTGGGGCTCCAGATATGTGGTTAAGAACCACTTCTATCCTATAGGTTATAAACCCTCCCCTCTCCATGTAAATGAATGGGACATTTTTAGTTTGAGTCAAAACAAAAAATCTAATTACCGGTAGCCTACACTTTAAAATAAAATTTTCCCAAATATGGTTTCTGTCATTTTAGGTAGTTCTTATCACACTGATGTATGTTTAAGTTTTGATTTTTCCAATAAGTTTGGTTTTGGGTTGTTATTTAATGCTATAAAACGGTGTGATTGAGTCTGTGGGATTTGTGTGTGTGTGTTAAAAAACTTTATTATTTAACATTACAAGTGAACCTCAAGGAATTATTTCAAGTGTCTTGACACCTTTAAAAATGTATATTTTCAATAGCTGCATTTTCCTCAATTTCTCAATCAAGTAACATCCAGAATTACTTTCATATGAACATGTGCAGATGTAAATACTACAGTGGATATTCCAAATAATGTGTTTACATGACCAAATACAAATAATAAAGCCTTCTTATTTCTAGGAACTCAAATGTTAGTTTAATCAGGTTATTGGCTGATGATTTTTAAAACAAATATAATAAGCAGAGAGGTTGTAGGTTGTACTGATGTGCATGTATACTGATCACACATGCTGAAATGTGTTAGACAATTAAACTTGCTTTACTACAAATGTGGACATACAGTATTTCATCAAATTTAAACAATAAACATCACTTACTGTAAGACTGAACCTCCATCAGGAGCTGAAAAACTATGAAGATGAAGAACTCCATTACAGCGAGTGTGAGAAAAGAGACTGAATGAGACTCTCACAGTGAGTGAATTAGGAAATGGTTCATCAGACCACAAACTATTTAATGCACTGTGTGGTCATTTCTATGAAGATGAACGTTGATCGTGAGACCACATGTACCGCTATAATCACTTTAACAGGTGACAGATCTGGGGCAAAGACTCACACTAAAAGAAGGAAGGTAGTTTTGTAAAAGTACAAATATTCAGAATAGCAGTTTTGAGTTGTGAGTGAATAAACAACCTTCAGAGTGAGTATGAACAGTGTGAGGAACAGCTGCAACAGAAACAATCTCAGATTAAATAATATTAGTGTAAAAACTTAACTATGATTACAGACATCAGTGTTTCTATCTGATAGCCCTGTCAAGTGATATTTAATGTCTTAAGATAACATTTAACACAGATTTAATATTTTCTTATGAGCAAAACAAAAATATACATACATGTTTCTGACTCTGGTGGAATCAGGCAGAGCAGTGACTGCTATAAAAACAGCTGATGGAATTTAACAATGTTTCAGTCAAAATTTCACCAGTAGAGGTCGCTGTTAAAACCCACACATTGGATGAATACAGTAGCTATACTGTAAGTTTAGTCATTTGTTCTTATGATTAATTTTACTTTTGTATATAGATCAGCTATTTAAATATATGAATATAAAAATAACATACTCTAGACTGTCACTATCACTGGATCAGAGTGAGCAGATTATTTTTGAACTTGTCTCTTCATCACAGTGTAGTAGCAGGTTATCCTCACAGATGAACTCTGACCTCCAGTCCAAATACTGATCTGAGATCCAGTGAGTGAGAGCTGACATGATGAGCTCCGTTTTGAGTTACTTTCTCTTCCATTTATGATAAAGACACACATCTCCATCTTCAGATCTTCAGTATTCTCACAGCTCAGCTGAACTGTGTCTGTTTCCAAAATAACTGAAGCAGATGCTGTTAACTTGGCCTGAGGAAGATCTAATGAATAAAATAAAAAGATGGTAATGGTACATTTCAATTGCTTAGTTTCTGACGTGTTTTTAGTAAAACAAAAGCCAAAAACAAAAGAATATCTAGCAAATGAAATATTTTAGAGCGGGGCACAACTAGAAATATACATATTCACTAAATAAATTTTTACTCATTTGCATGACTTTTCCAATGACTGAAAAATCACAAGTAAAAAATTGCCTGATTGCCCAATATGTTAAATATTAAGGGGTCACTTGGACATTTTGTTTTGTTTTATGTTTCTAGTTTACATTCTAATTTAAATAATGCTTACGTATGAAAAGTTATTATTTCTGATGGTGTATGTGTCACTGTGTGGTGATCTGATCGCAGGTTCAGTCTTGAGTGAATAAACACAGATCAGCTGTCTGCTGTTCAGTGATCGTGTGAAGAGTTCACTATGACATAAAAAGATGCACTCCAGGCTGACTCCTCTGAGAGACACGTTGAAAGGAGCTGAAAAACTATGAAGATGAACAACTCCATTACAGTGAGTGTGAGAAAAGAGAATAAGACTCTCACAATAGGTGAATTAGGAGTTCATCTGACCACAAACTATTTAATGCATTGTGCTTCATTTCTATGAAAATTAATGTAGATCGTGAGACCACATGTACAGCTGTCTTCATTTTAACAGACAGCAGATCTGGGGCAAAGACTCACACTAAAAGAAGGAAGGTAGTTAAAAGTAACATAAATGTGCCAAAAATGCCTGTACCGTTACTACACTTGAAAAAAAATTGGATCATAATATCAAAATGAAAAATGTGGAATATAGTATTCACTTTATCATCACTTTATTAGGTGCAAATGTTTGCTCATTAATGTATAAAAAAAAAGAATATGTCAGGTTTGTTGTAGTTCATGGGTTTGTGCTCATATAAAATCTTCACACCGATCAGACATGTTGAAATATTTTTGTGAAACTTTGTTCACTATAAATATAAATGTGGACAATGTGGAATTTTTAAGAACGCAATAAACAGCAGAGATCCTTTACTGTAAGACTGAACCTCCACAAGGAGCTGAAAAAAACATGAAGATGAACAACTCCATTACAGCGAGTGTGAATGACAGAATGAGACTCAAACAATGGTTGAATTAGAAAGTGGCAGATCAAACCACAGGAAACCATTTAATGCACTGAACAGTTTTGTGTAGATCAAAGTTCAGATCATTAAACCACACTCACAATCATGTGCAAATGATAGAGCATGAACAAGAATATCTGAAATAATAGTTTAGAGGCCTTATAGATATTTAAAGATATGTTTGAAAATAAATAGATTCAGGATGATTCTCACAAAACTGTATTCACAGCAAGCTTTTTCCAAGGTGAGTTCAAAAAGGACACTTGGAGAGTCCAAAAGGACATCTGATATCCAAATGATATAAGGAGTCCATATAATTTAGGACTACTCTGCAAACCAAACCACACCTGAAAAAAATACCAGAACATGATTTTCAATTGTAAAAATAAATAAATAAATAAATAAATAAATACATCATTAATAATAATAATAATTCCCATAATTCACAAAGTATGTAAACAGTGCAGCAAAACTAATGAGGGAAAATGCTCAAAGCCTTTTTTTACACAAATAAAGTCAATGTGCCATAAAAAACAAAATGGAGAAGACAAAAAAAAAAAAAAAAACACTCTACGGATCCATTCACAATTACTAAACACACCAAAATAAACATAAAAAACATTGTAAATGTGTGGAAACTCAGCAATATCATCAGTGATGTCAGTGAGTGTCTCTTTTGTCTTTGACTTGGAGCATCAGATGCCCATTTGATCTGCCAGTCAGTCTATATTTCACACAGCAGCATGTGGTAAGGGTCACACTACTCGTAAACAATCACAATATCTTTGAAGCTGAAGACACACTGGAATTAACGATTCACTAAAAACAGGATGTGAATCATTATTCTCGCTTCCATCTCTGATGTAATCAACTCAGTTTTGTGGGAAGAGAAGCTAATGTCACATGATGGACCTCGAAAAACTGATCTAACATAGAATTTTTTTTTTTAATTTATTTATTTTTTTGAGTCACCCAGAATACGAAAAAGAAAAAAGTATTTGGTTCAAACCTTCAGATGGTTCAAATTCCTTCAGAAAAGAAGTAAAACATCTTCATTTATCATAACATTTTTAGTTTAGCTCCTATTGAATATTGAATGTGCAAGCACTTCTTACAATGTTGTTGTCACAATATGGTCCACAAAGGTTGACAAAGAGAAGGAATAAGTTTAAATAGGAGCGATACTTTAATTAAACCTCACAAAAGACGAGTAACAAAGTAACAGTGTGTATTAAAACACAACCAACACCAGACAACAAACAGAAAGAACTAAAGGGCTTAAATACACAGGCAAACATACTTAATACAAAACAGGTGGGCTCTAATTAGTAACAATGAATAACCATGACAACTGATGATAAGCAGGATCATTGGAAAAAGTTAACAGGAAACAAAGAGAAACAAACTAAAAGTCCATGAAATGAAAATGAAACAACAGAACATGACAGTTCCCCTGCGATTTCTTGGATTTCTGTTGTTGTTTCTGTTTATTTAAAATAAAAGACTTTTGGATAGCTACTCCATCGGCTTCACCGTGACAGTGGTATTGCACTAGTGACGTTTGCCAGAGAAGATAGGATATTCACTGAGGTCACAGTATATTCCACACCAAACACCGAATAATGAAAATACACTTTTTTAATGACAGTAATTAAAGACACTTTAATGTACAAAATCAAACCAGACTTGAGACTCATCAGTGCATCTTCACCAAACTGTACACGTGAACTGTATTGGAGTGAACTGGCTGGTCAGGGATCGTGCAGTACAGGTGATAAACATTCTTAAGGACACACATGAAATAAATGTGTTAGTATTGTGTTCATGATGGACAGTTATGCTGGTTTGGGGTGTGACAGTGTTTACACATACCTCATTTTCCTCTGAATTACCCTGTTTCTGTTGTTTATTGACCAAAACATCTGTAATGCAATGCAGAACCATTTGAACCAGTCAAATCACTTTAAAAAAGATGTGTTGACCTTAATAAACAAGCTTTTTGTCATAAAGCTTTAGTGTAATGTATTTTAAGCATTGACACTTTTTACATTAGTATCATGATCATCTTTAGTATCATGATTAGTATCATCTCTTCTCAGACTCATTCTGTGCAACAGTGTTGTGATGAATTTAATATTTGTTCAACTTCCTCCATATTAGCTCACTGTTTCTCTACACCTAAATGTGTGCATCAAAAATGCTGTTTTTGGATTGGAGAGGAAGTTTAGAGTTGTAAAACCTCATCGTCATGGTAGGCCTATATTAACAACTCTTATGTGAAAACAAATATGACCACTATGACAATTTTAATGAAAGAAAGATTTCATTACCCGAGGGCTGGTAAATTGAATTTAAAGATACAAAATCTAAAGGTTTGTAATACACATATCATTTGAAATATTTTTAAATAATCATATTATCCTAATCAAATGCATCAATCACTATCTTAACTGTATTATATAGTCTTAACTCTATAAAGGTTTAAAACATACTGGGAATGTCATTAAAGCCTTTGTTTTGTTCACAGAATTATAGGGCAAGATCAAATTCATATTTGTGCATTGAAAAGGCATTAATATGTGATATTTGTGTTTGGCAATTAATCAAATTTACATAGAAAGTAAACAAAATACTTTAATATATGCTTGGACCACAGTGGAGCAGTCCCTCAGTGCATTTGCTTAAAACGGAGAGAATCTTTTATTTTATTAGTGATCAGGCAACTAGGAACATTCTATAGAAATGAACTCAAAACAAATTAATTTACTATTAATGTTTTACATTTGGATTATGTACATTTTAAATCTGCAAAACGTTTACTGCTAAATTACTTAGATATGCTAAATCACTGAGAGTTAGTATTGTTACTATGATGAGCAATATGTACAGGATGGAGGATAATTTCTTATTATAAAGACAACTAAAATTGTAGCCTAATTATTAAATCATAATCACATCAATGGTGATGCTTACTTCTGGGTTGGCCTACAAAAATACATCATCACTGCAGCAATCTACACGATGAAGGGAAAAGATCTTCATATGACTTCAGAAGACTTGGAATATAAAGCTTAAGTTGTTTGTTGTCTTTTATGAGACGTTTATGGTAAATGATTTTCATTTTGGTGTGAAATGTTCTTGTAAGAGAAGATGTGGTAAGTAATACTGATCTGCTGAAGACCAGTACCAGTTTCTGAGAAGCTGTGGTCACTGAACAGTGTTTCTAACTTTAAGCTGACATGGTGACATCTGTTGCTTTTAAGTTTATCAGAGATCATTTCCTGAGAATGATGTTCTCTTACCTGCAGATATGGGCTGAGATGTTTCTGGTACAGAAGTGATCAGAGAATATGTCTCTGCAGATCTAGAACAACTCTAAATTATATAAACAACAATGAAGTACTAGTCAAGTCCCTTAAGGCAGTTCTTATTAATTATGGTTTAAAATATCATTGTAAATATTATAGTGATGCTCACCATACCAATTCCTTGAGTGGCCACATCAGTTTTTATTGGTCTTATTTTATTTCTAAGAATCAACATTTATCTTTATGGCATACTGTATGTATTCGTATATGTTTATATCAGATAAGAAGCTAATCATTTACAGCTCATGGATATATATATATATATTTTTTACAAAAGAAAAAATATACATATCACAGACTACTGAGTAATTAAATTGATTAAATTAATTAGTTTTCTTCTTTTTTACCTAAAAAACAATGAGATAATGTACGTTCAGTTTTTATTCCTGTGCATATAAATAAATTAAAATTGTCAATAATATGAAGAATATCAAAAACTTTAGGAGTCAGCTGTCCACGGTAGCCCTTAAGATATCAGCATAATAACACTCTCAGCAAAATATCATGTAATTATCATTATCGATAAAATTCCAGAAAATATTGAGATATATTTTTGTCAACATCGCACACCACTAAAATATTTAACGTTTTGTTTAGAATTTTTTTTTAATAAATATGAGAAGTGCCCTTTTTCCCACTTGAGCCCCTGTCCCTCAAAAAATGTCTGTGCACGTCCCTGTATGAAGGGTTTCTGAAGTGAATCTGTTTGAAGACAAATGATCAAGTTACTAAAAACACTGCAATAACAGTTTCCAAACCACAAGAACAGCAGTGAAATATCTCACCTAGAACCGTCACTGTGGCAGGAGGAGCCTCATACCACTGTGGTATGATAAAACCTTTTTCAATTATTTTGTAGTAACAGTAAATATTGAGTGATCCAGGTGATTTTACAGTTGCCCATCTGAGCACTCCAGCACCAGTCAGATAGAGCTCACATCTCCAACTGGTTTTTATATTCTTCTCCTCACTGTTTGTGATGAAATAACACTGATTCACTGTAACATCTGCTGGCGTCTCACAGCTGATCTTCACTGAGCTGGACTCTCTTATGACATCTGGAGATACTTTTACAGTAGGAGATGCTGAAACAACCCAATCAGACATATGCGTATTGACATTAGCAAAAATTTTAATCATATTCTGATTATGTAAACATCAAGTAGATCAGCCTGATTTCTTTAACCAAATTAAGCTAATATTTCAGATTCTAACAGCTGATTACATATAGGAAAAAAAATCTATAGCAAAATGAATGTTTTAGTTCAGTTGTAGTTTATGTCTTTGTATGTGCATATTAAAACTTCACACTTTAACAGTAAGACATGCTGAAATATTTTAGACAATGACACTTTTTCACTGCAAATATGGACATACAGTATTTAAAAAGATATACATCATAACTGACTTACTATAGGACGGAACCTCCATCAGGAGCTGAAAAACTATAAAGATAAAAAACTTCATTACAGCGAGCGTGAGAAAAGAGACAAAACAAGACTCACACTATGAGAGGATTAGTGCATTAGACCACAGGAAATGTTTTAATATAGTGTGCAGTTTCGTTTATGTAGATGAAAGTGTACTTATAGACCACACTTATATCTGTGTGCACTGTGTCGTAGGGCATATCAGGGCATGTACCATTTTTTGTACCCACTGTAGGACTTGCTACAAAACATCCTCTCAGTAGAGGTGCACAATCCATGAATGATGAAAATGAAAACCTGCTTGTCTGCAAGTAAAGATTGTAAAAGTAACATTTAAATGTGCCAAAACCCCTGAACCATTTATAAATACACTTAATAATAAAAAAACTAAATCATAATGTCAAAATTAAGAACGTGAAATACATTATTCACTTTAGGTACACATTTGTTTATTAATGTATAAAAACATGCAAACAGACTAAAGCAGTTCAGTTGTTCATTATTAAGACAACGGACAGATGATACAAATTGAACAAGCAAGGCACTATGCTAATTTTGTAAAATTGTTTATTGGCTAACGTGGTGCCGTTAAAATGTGACTTTGTTAGAACTTGTGTACATGTATTTATTACAATAGTTGATTAAAATGTGTGCATCACTGAACTCCCATGAACAACATTTAACACATTTGACCAATATAAATTCATTTTCTCCCAAAATGAACATGTGGAAAAAAAGCTCCAAAGATTCTGTCTGGCCTGATGATCAGTATATGAATTTAGTAGCTATATACTGTACATATGCTATCATTCTTGCTGTACATATACATATCAGTAGAGGTGCAAAAACTGAAGAAAGTAAACAGGTCATTCATGTTTTGAGGAGCACACAGAGGAAGTTAAAAGAGATGTTGTTTCCATCTGGCAGGAGGTGTAGTTCAGCTCTGTGAGAACATCAGCAGAACCTGCAGAGAGAGACTTTATTATCATATGTTACTATATCATGGAGTTCAGTTTATACACAACTAAACCTGTACGTTACTGGTAAAGCGGCACGGACAGCTGATTCCTATGGGTCCAGACAGAAATAAAGCCATGAGTCTGTCAAAAGGAAAAAAATAAAAGATTTAATCCATATTTATATTGCAATAAATGAATGAATTTGGTGCTAAATCAGGTCAATTGTGTTTAGATTTTTGTAATTTAATGCATTTCACATCAACACACTGTAAAAATTGAATAATGGGTCTTGTAATTTTCATTAAAAAAAATCAAGGTGATAATTAAAAATAGTGTGTATATTTTATTAAAGAAATTGTGGTTCAGTGTTTTATAGAAAATATTGAGATCTTTTCACTAATAAAACCAAGAGATATGTTTTCCTCATTTTTTAAGAACACTTAAGCAGTCTTGAGGCTTGAATTGAGGAACTGATTAAACTGAAAAATATTAAGGAAAGACGGCTACCTATATATTTTAAGTGAATTAGCTCAATTTTGTTTTATTTTAGTGGTGATTGTTAGTTCCCAGCATGCTTTGCACATGGCTGCATGTAGAGTAAATATTGAAATTAAGTGCTATTTTATGTGTTTTTCAGTGAAGGGAAACATCTATTAATGTTTAATGTTCAGATATGTTTGACATTTGAAAGAGTTTCTCTTATGTTGAAGTTTTTGACGTTATAATTGTGCAGAAGAGTGGAGCTTATGGTTATGGATAACTGCATACTAACACTGTGAGGCATGATGCTTTGTTCAATAAGCAGTAGCTTTGCTAATGCTAGTGCAGTATTTTTCAGCATTTATCAAGTATTTTCCTACTTGAGCTGTGTGGCTGTATACAGTCTTTTAATTGGACAAAATAACTCAAAGTCAAATACAAACAGGCCTTACTCAAAATCACAGACTTTTGGGAATCAACTGAAAATAAACGAGTACATTTCTCTAATAATATTAATTTCATTGTATCATAGATTAAATAATTTAGGAGATTTTTACATTATTTATTCAGGTAGATTCTATTAAAAAATCAAGCCTTAAAAACTACTCAAAATATTATGTGTAATCTTGTTACCATCATTTTTTAGAGAACTCATACCATTCTTTTCAGTGCATAATCTGATCACAAAAAAAGGGAAAAAAGTTCAAAGTTTTAGTTTGTGCAAATATTCAGAACAGCAGTTTTGTGTTGTGAGTGAATGAACAACCTTCAGTGTGAACAGTGTGAGGAACTGCTGCAACAGAAAAGATCTCAGATTAAATCATATTAGAGTAAAAACTGAACTTTCGCATATAATGATTACAAACATCAGTGTTTATTTCTAGATTACATCACTGTCAGAAAATAATACTTTTATTGAAACATTTAACACAGATTTAATATTCTTTAATAAGCAAAGCAAAAATATACTTAACCTACATGTTTCTGTCTCTCTGGTGGAATCATGAACAGAGACTGTTGTGAAAACAGCTGATTGAGTGAACATTGTGTCAGAGTGGGATGTGATACGACAGACATGAAACTATGCAGATACAGTATGAAGTAAATCGATTAGTAGCCATGTTGAAAAAAGCAGCATAGTCATGAACCACCATGTCATTGTTAAGTTCTCTGACTGCTACCGCTTTACTATGTATGAATAAACGTTGAAAATGGACCCCAGCTGTATTTGAACTTTTGAATCCAACATATTCATTCTACACAATGACTTTTATTATTGAAGAAGAGTGGATGAACTTACCCATGGTTTCCTTTGTCATGCTGTTTGTCTTGGATTGGAGGTCTACTAATATAAACTAACAAATTGCAAGGGAAATCAGCTTTCAGAAGGGAATCGTTTCTCAAACTGAATCCAGCATAAATAGAAAATGTGTTATTAGTAACTTACCAGTTTTACCGCGAGTTGTGGTTTCAGAAGTGGCCATTACAGCTAAAGCTTTTGAAAAGATAATAAAATAGAATGTTGAGAAAAATATACATAATTCCTAAACAAATAGTAACCATGTTGAAAGCCCCCCAGCATAATCATTTTTTGCACAAAAATGTTGCTGCTCATCTGGAACATCTACCTGCAGGCATGAGACTTGCCTTTGTTGAATTCTCTGTGTGTTTTCTGATTTCTGCTTACCTTTAGGAACTACCACTATGAGATACTGATCACAAACTTTGAATATGAATCCCAGCTATATTTTTGAATGTCTTTTGAATCCAACATAATAATTTCACACTTGACTTGATTGTGTAAAAGAATGATTAACATTTGAGGACATTCAAGGTGAAGTAAAAATAAGGCCTTTTTGATTTACAAACTCAACCACTCACAGGTTTTCATGGCTGTTGTAGTACTTTGTTCAGTGGTGGGTGGTGTTGAAACTGCAGAGACAATTTATCAGCATTACAGGGTGTCAGTTTATATTATTTGTAAACTTTAAAGCAAAGTTTGTTTGTTGAAGGTACAGGTCCTCTAAATATAAAAAATACCATATGTCACATACTGATGATGTAACTTGAGGGATTGGTGATTATTAAATGGGATGTTTTTAAAAAGGATGTTTTTGTAAATTATTTTAGAGAGATATTTGGACAGAGCTCACAAAATCACAGTCATCTTTACTAACACTCATGAAGGGTTTCTGAAGTGCACCTGAAGAGAATTAAACCAAAGTTATAAAAAAACATTGTGGTAACAGTTTCTAACAGTAGTGAAATTTCTCACCTAGAACCATCACTGTGGCAGGAGGAGAATGACGTGATGGTTTATCAATCCCCTGTATTGTGTAGTAACAGTAAATGTCGAGTGATCCAGGTGATGTTACAGCTGCCCATCTGAACACTTCAGCACCAGTGAGATCCAGCTCACATCTCCAAGTGGTTTTTACATTCTTCTCCTCACTGTTTGTGTGGAAATAACGGTGCTTCACTGTAACATCTGCTGGCGTCTCACAGCTGGTCTTCACTGAGCTGGACTCTCTTATGACATCTGGAGATACTTATAGGAGATTCTGCAACAACACGAAACAGATCACTACATTACCATCTTCTTGACAATGTTTACAAGTACAATAATATTACATTATTCACGTTTTGTGTTTTAAAAAAATCTAAAAAAAGCACTCAAGTCGAAATTCAAATTCCTGGGCCTACACATAGTCACTTCTATTCTTTAGTGAAGATAGCCCAACAGCACATGTATTTTCTAAAGAAGCTAACAAGAGCAGGCATAACCTCTCCATCCTCACTGGTTTCTACAGATGTGTTATTGAGAGCGTACTAACCAGCTGTCACTGTCCAACCCAGGTCCTTTAGAAAAACATTTTTCTAAAGATAACATTTTTTTGGTTACACTTTATTTTAAGGTGTCCTTGTTACAGTGTAATTATACGTTTAAGTACAGAGTAATATTAATTAACTACATGTACTTACTATGTTAGGTTTAGGATTAGGGTTTGGTTTAGGTTTACTTGCATGTAATTATGCATAATTTATTGTTATTATAGTAAGTACATGTAACACGTGTAACAAAGACAACTAAAATAAAGTGTTACCTTGTTTTTCAACATTTTTGCAAAACTCAAAAAAATTGATCTATACATACAAATTCATCTCACTTTTTTTCTTTAAAACTATCTGTCAGGTTAGAGTCGGGTTTAGTGTAGGTGGTACATTATTTTCAAAAGTGATAGAGCGATAACCTTAGAGCCATTGCCATGATATGTGCATGAACCAGCATAACAAAATGTTGGCACAGCTGTTTATTTGTTTCGGATAAAACTGAAAAATGCTTTTTAGCGCCACTGAAAGGATTGTCACCATCATAATTTTAATAGTGCACTACAGAGCAAGACTGACCTACCAACAAAAGATGTAACAATGGCCTCATAATTTTCTATTACAGACCTTATGTGCAATACTTTATGTATTATTATTTACTTAATATTAGTAATTACTGTATATGTATTAATTCACTTACAAATCAGTCATATCACACTGCCGCTACACTTTCTGAATACTGTATAATACCTACTGATTTAACTGTCAGTTGTGTTTTTACTGTGTCCCTTGTAGTATTGTCTGTATTTATTGTTCATATTTATTGTTGTCTTTTTAGCCCTTGTTACTGTCTGCTACAAAACACTGTGTTTCATTTTTATCCTTTGTCATAAAATATGATCAAATAAAAATTAATTTGTCTTACTACAGTAATAGTCTTTATAGTAAAATGAATATGTCAGGTAGTAGTTCATGTGTTTCTATTATCTGTTTTATTAAAACTTTACACATAACAATCAGACATGCTGAAATATTTTAGACAATAAAACTTTGTTACCTATAAATGTGGACATTATTTAAGAAGATAAACAGCAGAGATCACTTACTGTAAGACTGAATCTCCACAAAGAGTAGAAAAACTATGATGAACAACTCCATTACAGAGAGAAAAGAGACAGAATGAGTCTTACACAATGGGTGAATTAGGAAGTAGCGCATCAGACCACAGAAACCTTACAACATACTCTGCATTTTCATGCAGATGAAAGTATAGATCATGATTTACATTTACAGCCATATGCAATGTAACATTTACATACAGTCATAGAGCATGAACAATAATATCTAATATAATAGTTTTAGAGGCCTGAAACATTTAAAATAAAATACATTTTAAAAGATAAATGTTAAATTCTACTTTAAGTTTGAGGATGATTCTTAAAACATATACTATACAGATACTATACTATACATATACTATACTAAACATATGTATACTATACATATACATATACTATACTATACAGAGTACACACCCATTCAGAATTACTAACACAACAAAATACACATTAAAAAAAAAAAAAAAAGGATAAATATGGGGGACAAAAAAATTCAACAAATTCATAGTTCCATACATTTCAAAAATATTTTTAAACAATTTATTAATTTGAGTTAATATGAAAAACAAAATCAACAAATTATGTTGCATAAATTTCACTTAATGAATTTATGATTAAAATGATTAATAATACACATTTTTTAAAACGAGTTATTTGAAAATTGCATGAATTTGAAAAACAAAATGAGCATTTCTTAATTCAAACAATTTCACTTAAGGTTTGATTATTAAAAAATATATTTGTTTTTAAATAAGATATTATTTGGATCAGAAAAAGCAGCAACATCAGTGATGACAGTGAGTGCTTGTGTCTTTTGCTTAGAGTGTCTGATGCCCAAATGTGCATAAATACTACTTGATTACTTTTTTATTACTAACTTTAGTGAGACACTTCATTGAACCAAGAGTTGCAGTATGCTATCATAATGTCAGGCCCCATTGGATGTTTTGACCTGCCGTTCAGTCTGTATTGCACATAGCATCATGTAGGAAGGATGATGCTTCTTGGAAACAATCATAACATAAAAAGGCCATTTATTAAAGCTGAATACACACGGGAATGAATGATTTACTAAAAACAGGATGTGAATCATTATTCTCTCTTCCATCTCTGATGTAATCGGCTGGATTTTGTGGGAGGAGAAGCTAACGTCACATGATGGACCTTGAAAAAACTGATTTAAGCAGTTTTTAAATACAACAAACTTATAAGAAAAAAACATTTGGTTCAAACCTTCAGATGGTTCAATTTCTTTAGAAAATACGTAAAATATTTCATTTATCATTACAATTTTAGTTCAGCTCTTATTGAATGCCCAAGCTCCACTAGTGGTACTGTACTAGTGGGTTTGCCAGAGAAGATGCTCTGGATATTCGCTGAGGTCACAGTATATTCCACACCAAACACTGAATAATAAAAAAATAAACACCTACTGTTTTTGTCTGAAAGTAAATACACTTTATTTATAGTCGCTATACATAATGAACACAGACATGAGATTCATCAGTGCATCTTCACCAAACTGTACACGTGATCTTCTGCGTTTGAGTGAACTGGTTTGTCAGGGATCATGGAGTACAGGTGATAAACATTCTTAAGGAAGAAGAAAGATTATTAAGACACAAGTAAATGTGTTTGTATTCTGTTCATGATGGACAGTTATGTATTTGGTGTGTGACATTGTTCAAACATACCTCATTTTCCTCTGGATTTCCCTGTTTCTGTTGTTTATTGACCAAAACATCTGTAATGCAATACAAAGGCATTAAACGCGTTGACCTTGATGAACAAGCTCTTTGTCATAAAACTTTCATGTATTTTTAGCTTTGACACAGCAGAATAATCTCTCTGAATAATTCTATGCTTCAGTGTTGTGATGAATTTAATATTTGTCCAACTTCCTCCATATTAGCTCAGCATGATTAGAAGGCTATCTCACCTTCTAAATGTAGACACCAAACATTTTGTTTTTGGAATACAGAGGAAGTTTTAAGTTGTGAAACTACAGTTTGTTTTCATAGTAGGCCTATATTAACAACTCTTATGTGAACAAAACAAAAATTTGATTCCTCATAATATGACCACTTTAATGAGAGAAAGATGTCATTACCTGATGGCTGGTAAACTGAATTTACATACATAATGAAAGAGTGAGTGTCTGTGGGATCTGCTGTGCTCTCCTGATTTGACTCTGGGTGTTCGAGGCCTTTGAAAGAACAGCATGATGAAGAGGGTCAAACTGAGTCAATAGAAAACTATACAAAACAAGAAGACAAATGTAAAATGGCTTCCCCGAAAAAGCTTCAAATTGTATGCATAACGTTAGATTTGATGACAGTGACACCAAACACAATCAATGCATGTCTTGATACCAGACACCATGACTGAATGAGAGCATTTGCAAAATAGATTGAAACAAATGGGAAGATATCCGTATAATTATACTTGGAATATAGAACTTAAGTCTCAATACAAGTCTGATGTATGTATAAATGACCACAAGCTCCTCACGTTCAATTTGATTCCTCCTTCTTTGCAAACTGTGAAAGAACGTGTTATCCGTTTTAGGAAAATCAGGGATATTGATCTTGACCATCTTAGTTGTACAATTGGTGACTTACCAGTTGTGGCCTCTGTTGACCAATATAATGCTGTTTTTACATCTATTCTGCAGAGTTTGCCCCTCTGAAAAAACGTGTTGTTTCTTTTAAGAAATCATCTCCATGGTATACATCTGAGTTATGCCAAATGAAAGCTACAGGCAGGCAGTTAGAGCGAAATGCAAAAAATCTGGCCTAACAGTTCATAGATCAATGTTTGATCACATCAGAATGAGTATCACAATGCTCTAAAAGCTGCAAAACTGGCATATTATTCTACAATTATTAGTAGCGACGTCCCTAATCCCAGAGTTATGTTTAGAACTGTCAACAATCTTATTAAACCTCCTAGTAACATTAACTGTTCCACTGAGCAGTGTAACAAGTTTTCATCTAAAATTGAGAATCTATAAAATGTTATTGCCTGTGATCATGCTTCTGAATTTGCTGAGTTGCATCCTCCAAATTTCCCTGATTTTGTTTTCTCAAGTTTCAATGCTGTAGATTCTGATTTCATTTCTAACCTTGTTTTGTCAATGAACTCAACTACTTGTATACTTGATCCCTTTCCCTACTGTGTTGAAAAACTGTTTGTCTGTTATTGTACCCCACATCACTGCTATTGTCAATGCCTCACTCAGTGTAGGGATTGTTTCTCCTGCTTTAAAAATGGCAGCAGTTACACCATTTCTTAAAAATCCTGGGAGTTATATTGCTGAGATGTCCAATTATCGGCCAATCTCAAATTTACCATTCCTGGCAAAAGTCCTTGATCGTGTGGTTGTTACCCAAATCCAAACTCATCTTTATACGAATAACCTACTAGAGACTTTTCAATCTGGGTTTAGGTCTGGACACAGTACGGAGACTGCTCTAGTTAGTGTCTTGAATGACCTTCTTGTTATAGCTGATTCTAGGGCTTGTGGCATTTTGGTTCTGTTAGATTTTAGTGCTGCATTCGATACGATATGTCACAGCATATTACTGGCCTACATATGTGGATTGTTCTGTGTTGAATTGGTTTAAGTCTTACCTTTCAGATCGCTCTTAGTTTGTTTACCTGGGTAGTAGATCTCAGACTGTGCCCTTGTGTCAGGGTGTCCCTCAGGGGTCAGTTCTGGGTCCTGTTTTATTTAGTGTTTATATGCTGCCTCTTGGGCAGATTATTCAGAAGTATGACCTGGACTATCATTGTTACGTGGACGACACTCAGCCTGATTCCACTTCTTCCTTTTCGACTCTCTCTGCCTGTTTGCTGGAAATCAAGGCATGGATGAAACAACTTTCTTAAGCTAAATTGTTCTAAAACTGACATTTTATTAATTGGGACTCCATCTAATGTTAATAAATGTAGTGATTTTAAACTTTCAGTTGACAATACCCAAATATCTCCTTCTGCCCAGGTGTGTAATTTAGGCGTGATTTTTGATGCTCAGCTGATTTTAATTCTCATTTTAAAAACATAACTAAAGTTGCTCATTCCATCTTCATAACATGTTTGCATTAGACCCTTTCTTTCTAGGCCTGATGCTGAGAGGCTTATTCATGCCTTCATCACATCATGGCTCGATGGCAAATCATGGCTCATCATAATTCTCTCTTTGCGGGTTTACCAGCAAGTTCCGTTAAGAGGTTGCAATATATACAAAACTTAGCTGTGTGTTTTGACTTACACATCCTCACGTCACATTACCCCAGTGCTCCAGCAACTTCATTGTCTCCAGGTTCAATCACGTATTGATTTTAAAATTCTGATTTGAACCTATAAAGCAGTGATGGGTTGGCTCCAGATTACATTTGTGACTTGGTTACTCTTTCCACTCCCTCTCGCTCTCTCCGCTCTGCTGGTTGTCTCCCTCTTTATCAGCCTCGTTGTAAATAAAAAACCATGGGGGGGCTTCTCCTCTAATGTGCCTAAGTTATGGAGCGCATTACCTGCGTTTATTAGGAAAGCTGCTTCCTTGATTTGTTTTAAGAAACTTCTTAAGACACATCTTTTTAGTAAAGTTTCTAATTTAAGATTTATTATTGCGAATCTATTTTTCATATTATGTATTTTTGGTTTGATTTGGTATTTTGTTTTGTACATTTAGATCTTTGAGTTTGAGAAAGGTGCATTATAAATAAAATGTATTATTATTATTATTATTATTGTTATTGTAAGATCCTTTATGCTGAGTTTTTTTTTTTATTATGGCCTGAACTGTTCCTTTAAAAGAAGACATGGTTAATAATGCTGATCTGCTGAAGACCTGAAAGAGGAAATGGTACCAGACACCGCGGTCACTGCACAGCGTTTCTAACCTTTACCTCACATGGTGATATCTGTTAGCAACTATGCTTTTAATTTATCTGAGATCATTCCCTGAGAATGATGTTCTCTTACCTCCAGATATGGGCTGAGATGTTTCTGGTACAGAAGTGATCAGGGAATATATCTCTGCAGATCCAGAACCACTCTAAATGACATAATCAATAAATTTTATATATGTATAAATTTTATGTATGTACATAAAATTGTAAATGCACATATACTCACCATACTAATTCCTTGACTGGGCACTTCCATTTTTATTGATCTAATTTAGCAAAGAATCAAATTTAGCTCTTTATGGCATCTTTTCATACATGTATATATCAGATTAGAAGCTAAACATTTACACATTTAGCTCCTCGACTACAAAAATATTTTTTATGAAAAATAAATATTTAGAACAATATATATCACAGACTACTGAATTGAATGCATGAAAAAAAACTTACAGTTTTCTTCTTTTTTGACCTAGAAAACAATGAGTTACTGCATTATATGTTTAATTCTAGCTTGCATTATAAATTCTATATTGAACAGCATTAAGCTCAGTATCTATCCAACAGAATGTACAATGAGCCTTATTCATGGCTTAAATTTTCATTTTCAGCATACAGTATGTATTATAATGATATTTCACAAGTTTGTTTGCTCATATTGACAGGTAATCTTTAAACTATTAAATATTAAACTTATTTGCCTGGTTTCTGCAGTGGAGAAGCTTGAGGATAAAAAGATCACATAACATTCTTGTACACAATTCACATATATTGTAATTCATGGGCGGGGTTATGTTAATTGTGAATGAGCGTGCATGCACACTATTTAAAAATTTTGAATTCATTTAGATACACACGTTTGTGAATCCGTTTTTTACATACCGATTACTCTAAATGTACTTATATGTTTATGAAAGATTGATGAATGAGGCCCAAAGAGTGTACATTTGTAAACTTTACTTACTTGCAAACCGGCACAGACAGATGAGTCCTGTGAGTACAGACAAGAATACAGCAACACCAGTGGAAACCAGCACTAAAAACCATGTGCCTGTGTCAAAACAAAACCAACAATTCAGTCCATGTTTATGTGTATTATGATGTTTAATGTGTTCTTTAGATATATCAGTCCACCTGACAATATAAGTGATACACAAAATAGCTGAGAAAATGTATATTTGTTTTACTTTTGTTGTGTGCATGGAAAGAAGTAAACGTTTTACAGAGATTTGAAATGGAATCAAATTATCCAATCAATTAAAATATGGAAGCAAAGACTCTATAATAATATTAAAACCTGTTTGTGGATCTGTAGGATGAGTCATTGAAGTGTGAACACTAGAAACAGCTGCAACAGAAAAAAAAAACTCAAATGAAATCATAGGCTAATTGACTAACACATGGTGAACATACACATCAAGGTTTCAGAGTTTAATGAATTCATGGTAAAATAAAAAATCGTAATATTGCAGATTGCTAATATTTAGAAAAGATAGAAAAAGTTACCTGTTCTGGGGGATGCTGTTGTGAAAGTGACAGCCATTGTTGCTGAAATTGAAATGGTAAAATAATTAGCTATATGAATAAACTTTTATTTTAATTTTTTTGGTCAGGTACAAGTTTTAATTGTGCACTAAACTTTACTCAAATGTGTGTATTTGCGAATCTTTTTGAGTGGATGCTTCTGTTGAAACTGCAGTGAGAACATCTTAAGTTATATTTAACATAAAAACAACAAACTTTTTATGTCTGCAAGCCAGAGCTAAAATAATTAGTAACATTTTATTAAATCTAGGTAACTTCCCCCAAAAATATAAATAAATAAGCAAACATATTGGGTGAAACACAGAATGTTCCAGTGTGATTTAACATTTTGTTCAGATATCTTTTTAGAGCACTCAACTAGAAAGTCTGTTAGTGTGTGATCCTCAGTCATTTAGTGTATGATGGCCAGTTTTCCTCTATAACTATTTACAAAGTCGGCAAGTGTATGATGTCTGGTGTTTAAAAATTGGTTCAGATTTTAAAAGTCGTGTAGTGCATTCCATCCTTAAGTACTTACTATGTTCTGATATTCTACTGTTACCAGGCAAAGTGGAGTTTGTAATGGAAACTGCAGAAAAAAACAGCATATAGTTATAGTCTTATAACAGAACATTAATAAAAATATACATAATTCATAAACAAATATTAACCATGTTGAAAACACCATAATCATGAGTCTCCAACATCCATGAATTCAATATATGAATCCAACATTAATTTTACAAGGAAGAGTGGATGAACTTACTCATCGTTTCTTTTGTTGTACTTGTTGACAGGTTTGTCTTGGAATGGAGGTCTGATAATAAAAATAAATATCGCAAAGGGAATCACTTTTCAGAAGGGAATTGTTTTTCCAATTTAAAAATAATGGAATAACCAGAAAATGTGTTATCAGGAACTTACCAGTTGTAGTGTATGTTAGGGTTTCAGAAGTGGACATTACAGTTACAGCTGTTGAAAAGACATTGTGAAATGTGTGGTGATGCACAGTATATACATATTTAATAAACAACAATGAACCTGAAAGAATAATTGACATTTTAAGGACATTAAGAGTAGAGTAATAATTATTTGCAAACTTTAACATAACGTTTTTGTTGTTGTTGTGCACGGTACAGGTCCTTCAAATAAATATAAATAAAATAATGTATGTCACATACGGCTGGTGTAACTTGACATCCCCTCATCCATATTGGTTAACATGAGTGTATTAATAAAAAAAGGTACACTGGACTGTTACTGTCAGTGGATCAGAGTGAGGAGACCGTTTTTGAATTTCTCTTTTTGAACCTCTCTTCTTTACAGTGTAGAAACAAGTTATTTCCACAGAGGAAGTCTGACCTCCAAACCAAATACTGATCTGAGATCCAATGAGTGAGAGTTGACATCACGAACTCACATCTCTGTATTCTGATTTTCATTATTACAGTTCAGCGGAACTGGGTCTGTTTTCAGAATAACTGACAACTTGGCCTGACAAAGACCTAATGAATGCATATGATGACACATGCCATGAACACAATGGCCACACAGCTGTGCTTAAGAATCCGCTCAACAGCGCTCAAATGCTAGCAGGAAGTGGACATTTTTTAAATTTCAGTACCGACTGGTACCAAAGTCGGTACTTTTGACAACACTACTGTGCATCGTGAAATTGCTTGCTTGGAATGCCATTCATGAATCTCTCTGTGACAACACATCTCTCTCTGACATGTACGTGCAGTGGGCTGTGTGTAAAGCATTTTCTTCTGCTTATTCTGAAAATGGTCCGCTTGGTTCGGGCTACGCAACATGCTAATTCATATACTTACACCCATCATGTCCACTAGCCTGTGGTTGAAAGAATGGGCCTCCAAAGTATTTTCTTCCATTGTGACAACTCCACAGCAGTCTATTACTTCAACAAATGCAAATCATGTTCTGCCGAACTAATGCTGTTCCTCAGTTGGTTAATCTGGTCTTCTGCTTACATTATAATTAAAGCAGAATTTACAGCAGGACTTAAAATCCCCTCCTCACTTTCACCAGGACTATCACCCAACAAATCTTCAATATGTCACTGTCGCAGCAGCGACATTTTCCACCACTCTCAAATCAACCTAAATGTTATTTCTCTGCCACTCATGAATCATCGAGGGGTTAGAAATCTAACTTTTGTAGTGGCAATTCACTGCTGTGACAGTGAAGTAATAAGTGATATGTCAAGACTGGATGGGCAGGCGAACTCGTGAATTGTTACTAAAAATTTCATTGTAGGCCTACATTTCTGTACATGACATTTATATATTCTCTTTATATTCTGTATGAAATTGTAATGGTTAGGTTTTAAGTTAGGGTTATGGGATCTAAAATGGTTAAAATCTATAAAATGGTTAAAATGCAATGATACAAATATCTTTATGATATAAAATATTCTTAAATATTTTGTTACTTTAGCTGTAAATGTTTAACAATTGTTTTCATTTTAGATGGTGTCAATACATACACTGTACGTTTCAGCATTTATCCAAATGTACAAAAAAATGTGTTTTTTAACCTGTAAATGTTGTTAATACCTACATACAAACAATGAAACCAGGCTGAAATTTCTCACCTAGAACCATCACTGTGGCAGGAGGAGAATGACGTGATGGTTTATCAATCCCCTGTATTGTGTAGTAACAGTAAATGTCGAGTGATCCAGGTGATGTTACAGCTGCCCATCTGAACACTTCAGCACCAGTGAGATCCAGCTCACATCTCCAACTGGTTTTTACATTCTTCTCCTCACTGTTTGTGTAGAAATAACACTGATTCACTGTAACATCTGCTGGCGTCTCACAGCTGATCTTCACTGAGCTGGACTCTCTTATGACATCTGGAGATATTTTTACAGTAGGAGATGCTGAAACAACACGAAACAGATCATTACATCTCATTGACAATGTTTACAAGTACAATAATATTCCAATCACATATTTTGGGTTCTAAATTGTGAAGTCAGCTGCTAATAAAATGTACTATATACAGGAATATTCTATAGTTCAAACAATATGTCAGGTAGGTTGTATTAAAACATCACACGTCACTTGAGAAAAATATTGCTGAAATATTATAGAAAATGAAAATTAGTTCACAAATCAGAATAAGAATCAGAATGAGCTTTATTGCCAGGTATGTTTACACATACGAGGAATTTGTTTTAGTGACAGAAGCTCCACAGTGCAACAGAATGACAGTGACAAGACAGGACACACATAATAAAAAGAATAATATAAAAATATACAAAATAGACAATGTACAAAAAAGCAAAAACACAATATATGTGACAGACTACAGAATTTAATCAACATTAAACAACAAAGATCTCTTACTGTAGGACTGAACCTCCATCAGGAGCTGAATCACTATGAAAACGATCAACTCCATTACAGCGAGTGTGAGAAAAGCGACGACACTCATAAAATAGGTGAATTAGGAAGTAGCACATCAGACCACAGGAAGCCATTTTAATCCATTGTGCAATCAGTTTTGTGAATGTAGATCATGTGACCACATGTACAACTCAAATTCATGTTAACAGAAGGCAGATCTGGGGCACATTTGCGCTCAAACTCATTTACTAAAGACAGAAGGTCGTTTTTTTAAAAAGTAACATTTAAATATGGCAAAAATACTACTAATAGACTTGAAGATAGACTAGATTATGATATCAAATTTAATAATATGGAAATTATTTATCCAGTGGTTACCTTTATTAGGTACGTTTACTCCTTGATGTTTTTGTTCATCTTTTTGACAGAGAATATAAAACAAACAAAACTATGACAATTGCAGTGAAAATATTAACTTTTTGTTAGAACTTGCATGCGCGTGTATATTAAACTAGCTGATTTAAAAAAGTGTAAAAACTATAGAAATTAGATTTAATATGCAGTGAAGAACATAAACAGGTCATCCATGTTTTGAGGAGCACACAGAGGAAGTTAAAAGAGATGTTTCCATCTGGCAGGAGGTGTAGTTCAGCTCTGTGAGAACATCAGCAGAACCTGCAGAGAGACAGACTTTATCATCATATGTTACTATATCATGGAGTTCAGTTTATGCACAACTAAACCTGTACATTGTACTTACTGGTAAAGTGGCACAGACAGATGATTCCTATGAGTCCAGACAGAAATAAAGCCATGAGTCTGTCAAAAGAAAAAATGATTTATGATTTAATCCATCTTATATTACAGTTTATATTAAACTAAGGGAATACATTTAATTGCACAAAATCAGATGCATTATGTGCAGTTTTTTTATTATTACATTTATTTTAAATTAATATGCAACATGATATGATCATGAGAGGAGGACATTTTAAGGTTTGTGTTAGTTTTACAAATATTCATAGAAACTTCACTCAGTTTTTATGGTTGTTGCCAAAGCTTCATCAGTAGAGGTCACTGTTAAGATTTAAAATAGGTTACAACAATGCTACAGTGTTCATTTAGTTTAGAAATAAAATTCTATGTAGTACTGCTATTAATATTACAGCATAATATACACTTCAGCACAAGTGAGCACATGATGAACTGACTTTTATATTCTTCTGTTCTTTGTTTGTGTTGAAATAACTCTAATTCACTGTAACATTCTGCTGGCGTCTCACAGCTGATCTTCACTGAGCTGGACTCTCTTATGACATCTGGAGATACTCTTACAGTATGAGACTCTGAAACAACACAAAACAGATCACTTCACTACATCTCTTAAATGACCATGTTTACAAGCACACCATTTAATAAACAAGGTCCATATTCTGACAGACTTAAATTCATTTGAATAAGACCTTTGTCACAGCTATTCAAATATTCCTTTATATGTATTAAACATCATCATTCCCCTGCAGTTTTCACTATTTGTAATCATTTTGTACTTTGCGTGATTGAATTTTCTATTTACCAATCAAACATAAGGAAATATTCTAGACAATGAAACTTATTCAAAACATGAATACAAATGTGAATATTAGTCTTTCAGCAACAATTAAACATGATAAATAACTTGCTGTAAGACTGAACCTCCACGAGGAGCCGAAAATTTATGAAGATGGAAAAACTCCATTACAGCGAGTGTGAGAAAAGAGACAGAATGAGACTCAAACAATGGGGTACATCAGACCACAGGAAACCTTATAGTGTACTTTTTACGTAGGTGAAAGTGTAGATAATAAGACTGTACTTAATAACATATGCAATTTGACGTGTATCATAAAGCACTAGAATATATGATAAAATTGTTATGATGTTATAATGTTGTTCAGTTAATCTACTGACAATAGTGGTATAACTACTAAAAAGATCTACAGCTATCCAGAACTATCTCTGACTAATAAGTTATATTATAAGTGTTCTGTTTATAATATAATATAATATAATATAATATAATATACAGGAAACAGGCCATCATTTTGCAACTTAATGATAATATATAAACAATAATAAAAAAAAAAACAATTTAAAAGAGATCAGATCCTCTTTAAATGACAGTAAGTTTGAAGAAATAGTTCAAAATAAAAATTTACTGAAAATGTACTCACCCTCAGTCCATCCAAAATGTAGATGAGTTTGTTTCTTCATGGGAAAATATTTGGAGCAATGTAGCATTATATCACTTGATCACCAATGGATCCTCTGCAGTGAATGGGTGCCGTCAGAATGAGAGTCCAAACAGCTGGTAAAAACATCACAATAATCCACACCACTTTACTTTTTAACTTAAAACCGTTGTTTCTGGCCTCCATTCTTCATCCATAAAATTGATTTCTGCAGTGAAAATCCCCCTGCTGGTGTTTTATGATAAGACACATTTCTTTCTGCAACCAAGAAATCAGATCGACTGATCACCATATGCAAAGTTTTCAGTTATTATTGACTGATTAATTTCAGATCATTTTTAATACTAACTTCCAATAACAGCAGTTGTACCAGGAGTTGAGGCTTTGACAACTATCGGTGGAAATAAAGAAAATAAATGTCTAACCACTCATCCTTTAACAACAGTAGATGCTGACAAGAAACTTTTTGAACCTGAATCCCTTCAATGTAATTCAGGTATGTTTTAGTTTAAAAATGAAGGTCACTCACAAGTTCTTGTGGCAGTAGTCAAAGCTTCAACAGTAGAGGTCGCTGTTGAAACTGAAAAGAGATTTCAACAACATCACAAGGTGCATTTAAAATACTTATACACGACCTCATTTCCAGGCCTAGCTATCACAATTTTAAATCAACTACTAGTTTGGAAATACAACAACAACATAATCAGTTCACATGCAGATCAATTCCATTATATAGAGAGTTTTAACATGTATTTTTATTTCATTGTAAATTCATCTAACCAGTGTCACTATTTCAGTTATGTCTTTTAGAGTGTGATTTTAACAATTATACATACAAGAAATGGATAATCGCAGTGGGAATGTTGTGGCATGGTCGTGCATTCTGCATTTAATTCATGCAACATTTGGCTTTTTAGTCTTGCAAGCTGTGGGTCTGCACTCTGCAGAATAAAACAATGACTATAGTCCACACTACATGACACCACAAACAAGTTAGTAACTCAGCTGCTTTACAACAGTGTTAATTGTCCAGTTAGTTTCCATTAGTTTTAAGTCAGAGTTATAAATCAGA
Organism: Sinocyclocheilus anshuiensis; assembly: GCF_001515605.1. NCBI lineage: Eukaryota > Metazoa > Chordata > Actinopteri > Cypriniformes > Cyprinidae > Sinocyclocheilus > Sinocyclocheilus anshuiensis. The sequence continues at coordinate 737,975 of NW_015549628.1, read as the reverse complement.
TTGCATGGTGAATTGGTTAACTCAGTTGTGCTGTTATAGTAATTATAAAGTTAACAATGCAATTATAGGCTTTATGTATAATGGTTAAAGAAAGATGTACACTTACAGTTTATTGAAATTTGAAAGGAGGCAGAAAAAGGGGTCTACCTTATTTCATGGGGAAACTTCACATAAGATATAAAACAAAAGAGATCACTTACCATATGAACCAGTGCTTGAAGTGGGCCGGTACGCACCGGTACACAGTACCGGCACTTCTATATTTTAGCCTTTAGAGTACCTGCACTTTTTTGTGCGTACCGGCACTTCTGACATGTTGCAGGTACTCAGAGTAAAAGCGTCAGGGTCTGGGTGATTATATGATCCCATAATATGATTAGAAAGGACACTATATAAATCACACTACCCAGGCAGGATCACCTCTAATCTCGATTAATCAATCGATTAATCGATTAATCAATCACGTGAATGAATGCAAGTGGTGTGTGGGGCGCGAGAGCATGTCGGGGAGGTGCCCAGAGTAGTAGAATAATAATTAATTATTGATTACTAATTTGAATCAGTACTTTATAACGAAAATAATATCTTAAAATGAAAAGAAGCAGGCTTTTGCGATCACATCATTTTAAACCGGTAAACTCCTGCAAAGTCCAAGGATCCAGTAAACGAATTCAAACAGTAAGTTCAAAACAGCCTAATGCACAGAATAGTGACTTACGTCCAGATGTCAGTCATTATTATTTTCAGCGTGTATTTGGCTTAAATTCATGAATGTTTTATAATGAACGCTGATTATGCGGTGGTCAGAGATTTAGCGACTGTGAATGGATCCGTATAGTACTAAAGGCGGGCGATTTAGTGGTCTTTGGCGTCTCCCTGTGGTCCTGTTTGGTATCGCAGCTTGACTTGTGCTAATTTGTACTGAAAACTTTTATTCAATTATTGATTGATTGATTGTGGCACTATACATACATTGTGAATTATTAAAAAGTTCTTATTTATTTAATATAAATAAATAAATAAATAAGGGGGGGGTCACAATAACTTGAAGTGGAGTGATACAAATGGTGAAAATGTAATAGTTATTTACGTAATGTAAAGCTTTTGTGAAAACGATGTGTTTTTGTTTGAATAACCTTATTTTTGGGGGAAAAAAAGCTTCTTTTGTAATGTTCGAGTAATGGAATAATGTTTGATGACCTTTGGCTTTGACAAAAAGCAACAATGCACAAATACAAGGATGTAATGACTAAAACTATGTGGCTAAAATGTACGTTTTAAATCACAGATTCTCACTGGGCTGAGATACAAAGAAAAGTTTAAGGGAGAAGTGAGAGGCTGGGTATGCATGTGCAGTAGTGTGCCCCACATACTGACCACAAACATACAGTGAAACCACTGAAAATGTCACACAAAACAGTTTTTGTTTGTTTTTTGTATTGCACAGCAGTGATCAAGTTAAAATGTGCATGCCATTAATAGACCAATAATATCTGACATCACTTTTTTCTGGCATTGTTTTTTGTTTTTGATTATTAGAAAAACAAGATAGTTTGATTGAAAGTGAAACATCCACATTCTCTTTTAATGTCAATTAGTTGAATTATTATAATATAATGATATAAACTTAAACTGGCAGAGGATGGTTTGGCATTTGTGCCAGACTGTATAACACATGAGAGTCTGCAGCGACATCAGGGATAGTGCAGTACACGTGGTACAGTTTCATCTGTAGAGCAAAGAAAGTAGATAAATATACAACATGTGAAGAAATAAAAGAGAAGTAAATAAATAAATGTGGTGGTGGCTGTAAATGTTGGAAGGTCTCTGTCACAGGTCTTTATACTCACCCCATTTTCTTCAGAACGTTCCTCGTTGGCGTTAATATCATCTGATACATTAGAAATACATGTTATAATTATATTTTATCACAATATTTTATTTTTTCTCAATAAACTAATGTACATAACCTGCTCATAACATGCATTACATAATAATTAGTATAAATAATTATGATTCACCTGAGGGCTGGGAAATGGCTGCTACAGAAGTATTCACAGGGCTTAAAATAATAAGAAATAAAAATTATTTATATTTTTATGCTTTTAACCCTAACAGCATGTGCACTAGAAAAGTCTTACCTCTTCTTCCTTGGTTGCAGTCCTAGTAAAATATATCATACCAGTGCATTAATGTGTTGTTCTGCAAACTGGATATTAAAAAGGCAGTCTACTGTACAGTATATTCAGATGTGTAGGTAACATACTGATGCAGCACAGACAGATGCCCATGAGTCCGGTCAGGAAAATCCCTCCGCTTGTGGCTGCCAGTGTCAGGATGAGCAATGTTTCTTTGTGTCACCAAGAAATCAGATAGATTGATTACCATTTGCAAAGTTTTCAGTTGCAGTGATTAATTGATTTATACTGATTGTTAATACGTACTTGTTCTTGGTGTTCTATGGACAGCATTTTCAGTAGAAGTTGAAACTTTGAGAACTAAAAGGTTGAAATGGAGGAATAGACACTTGAACACTCTGACACCTCTTAAAGAAATAGTTCACCCCAAAATAAAAATTTGCTGAAAATGTACTCACCCTCAGACCATCTAATGTAGATGAGTTTGTTTCTTCATTGGAACAAATATGCAAAAATTAGTATTACATAACTTGCTCACCAGTGGATCCTCTGCCGTGTGAATGGGTGCCGTTAGCTTTTCACTTCATAATACATTAATTGATGAACTGGAGTCGTGTGGATTATTGTGATTTTTTTATCAGCTGTTTGGACTCTCATTCTGATGGCACCCATTCACTGCAGAGGATTCATCGGTGAGCAAGTGATGAAATGCTAAACTTCTCCAAATCTCTTTGATGACGAAACAAACTCATCTACATTTTAGATGGCCTGAGTGTGAGTAAATTTTCAGCAAAGTTTCATTGTTAGGTGAACTATTCCTTTAAAGGTACACTATGTAACTTTTGTCACTCTAACAGTGAATAAACAAAACTGCATGCATCCTGCAGAAGAACATTGTAGCCGGAGCTTCTTCTATATTCTGTTTATGTATATGACAAGTCATGCAGGTACTGGGCTTCTCTGCAGCAGCTGGCCTCTAAAATAGTCCTAACATAAACACTTATTATAGGTGTACCATAGTGATTCAAGATAAGACAAAACATGTTTTGGAAGATGGATTCATGATGTACTCATTATATCAATTTTGTAAATTTTGAGCAAAAAAAAAAGTTACATAGTGTACCTTAGTTAAAGTTAACATCTGCTCCAACAACAACCTTTACTGTAAAACAGTAACTCACCCCCTGTCGTGTTCCATGTGACATTGAGCGGTTGTGAAAGATGAGTAGTTTCTACAATGTAGCAATTCAGTACATCAAACAATTACAGTATTAAATACAAATATTTCTTATTTTCTCACTGATTTAGTTCAGATACTTCTTGACATTAAACATCTCCAAGTAATTATATTTTTATGAATAGTCATACATATTTCTTCCTAACTTTAATAATAAACCGATTGTGTGATATTTCGTAGTTTTGAGAACAATATGAGTCATATCTGAAAACTTCACCTCAGAATGACCAAATAATGATCTACTTCCTTAAAGTTTACATCCTCAAATCTATTTAATATTCATTTGTTTTACCTCTTGACCTGTGTTTACTTATTCTAAACCAGAATATTATTTTACCGTATTTATTTATAGATTGTTTTAAGTGCTATTTTACGCAGTGAAGTCTTTAATGTCATTAGGACTGGGGCTGAATCTACAAACTGTTCCTCAATTCTGAGGGCAAATACAGAATGAAACTCAGTGTTTCAGATCCTCATGACTGCAGGGGAAAAACACCTCATCAGAACTCCAACATGTGTGTCCTGAGCGCTGGATTTAATCTTGAGAATGGTTTTAACATAATCCCTTTAAATGATATCGGTGTTATTGCAAAACTCATGATCATGAAATTCAATCTTAATATTAAAAATAGGTGCTCACCAGTTGTAGGGTTTATTGTGGTCTCACAACAAGCACTGGATTCTGTAGCCAGAGTTGCTGAAATATTAAGAACTTACTATTCAAAGTTGTTTGAAATCATCAGTATTGTTGTGTCACATTTAGTTCACTCACTTTTTGGCTCTATTGTCGTAGCATTTATAGAGAAAGTTGGTGTTGAATCTGCATAGAAACTGTTACCATGTTACAAAATAATCACCACAAAAATTAATAATCATAAATGAGATGAACTTACATAAAGTTCCCTTTGTTGTTGGTGGTGACTGAATTTTCACAGAAAACAAATCTATAGAGGAAAAAATCTCCATTAAAAACATTGTACAAACTGAAAATGTGAAGATAACACTAACATTACAAACCTGTAAGGTTGTACTTCTCACTGTATGATCGTTTGGATGTTGCGTTTTTTGGAGAATAACTGCAGCTCACTACTTTATTCTCGACTGACTTCAGATTATTTGAAAATTCATATTCCAAGACTGTAAAACCACAATGTGTTTTTCCAGACAGTTCATGAGATTGTATCTTTTTAAATTGTGGATATTCATCTCCAAGAGAAAGAAAACAAGTATAACCATCATTATCTGATCCTGGTATGTCACAAAGAATTCTAAATTCACCCTTTTCAGAATCATAGATGACTTTAATATCCGGCCGCTCATCTGCAAACACACACAGTCATATGATAGTAGAGCATTAGATTATGATCATGCTTGATTTTACTGTAATACTTTACAGTACCACTTACTCTTACTCAAATCAGACTGAGCGTCACGTTCATCATGTCTCAGCTGCACTGTGCTTGAGTCTTTCTGAACTGATGCTGGAGATGCTGTCAGCCAAAACTGATCAGAGAATCCTGTAGCAGAAAAACAGTAAATCTTCAGATAGCAATACATCAAATATAAGTTGTAAATATAAGCTGCTGAACAACAAGGACAATTTCTTGGTCAGAATAAAACTGCAAGATTTTACGTTGTAAAGGCTCATATTTTAAAACAAGATGCCCATTGACATCACTGAACTAATGTGAACAAAAGTAACTTGCTTTGACCATAATAGAGAAGTGGTTTTCAACCAGGGGCCCACTGGGGGCCTCCGCAAACTTCCAAAAAAAAGCCAAAAGATGACTTAAAATTATTTTAATAATTTTAAAAACTAAATTCATATACTAAAACACAATTAAATCAAGAAGTGTTAATGAATAATAACAAACAAAACAAAACAGAATCTTGAATCTTATCACAAAATTAATCGTATCTAATTATTTCTGTTAAACTTGTTAAAAACAAGCAACATTATCATGAATAAAACCGAAACCCCAGAGAAAATAGCCAGGGCCTTGAATATTGTGTTGGACAATGGGTGGCCTTCAAGTCAAAGGTTGAGAACCACTGGTTGATAAGAACAAGGCAGAGGTTCGGAGAAAACCTAAAAACTCTTTGGTGTTGTGGCATATCACCTTTTACAAGTTATTTCTGACGACATGCATCTAATTCATGCATGCAACCAGGGCCGTGCACAGACATTTTGAGGGGCAGTGGCCCAAAACCAAAAAAAGGGGCACTAGGGGGGTGGGTGCTTGTTAATACAAATATCCAGTTGTTACATATATACAATTAAAAGAGAAGACAGCACACTCTGTAATAATTTCAGACTTTATTGTAGATGTTTTGATAAGAGTGGGCTCTCCCTCACTCTCTGAGCCTGCTTCTGCCTCAACTTCAATGGAAGTAGGGGAGAGTGGGGTAAGTTGAGCCAGTGGGTAGTTGACCCGCCCCCTGTATCTTGGCAACTGTACACTTTTACTGTCATGTGACCATGTATTTTGGAACCACCAATCATTTCTGCCAGACTGTGAAAAGGAGCAACACATGAGAGGAGTGGAAGGCACCCATTTACTTTAAAAACGTGTTTTGGCTTGTTAAAGTAACTAGGAAGGCTACAACTTTGGTGTTCAACATATTGTTTCAGAAATGCAAACAATTAAATATTGAAATTTAAACTTTCTGTTGTTTTTTTGTTGTTAAAGTTAACTTTATGAAAAGAAATATGACTGTTTGCAAAAGGAAATTATTAAATTAGTTTTTAAATTATTATTTATTTCACATGGGTTTGAATCAGATTTGGTCGGGTCATTTTACACCCAGATGGTGCATCTTACCCACTGACTTGACTCGGGTCAACTTACCCCTAACCTGGGGCAAACTGAGCTATGAGGACACTTTTTTAAAGCCATATTTTTTAGAATCCTTTGTCATAGATACATTCTGATCAACGGAGCCACAGGAACACTTTTTTATAAGAAGCCATATTTTTTAGAACCTTTTGTCATAGATACATTCTGATCATTTAAAATGATAGGAATACTTTCATTAGGATAGGATGGGATAGGATTGTACTTCTGCATCATTTTAACTTATCTTGAGGACCACATAAGTAAAAAATGGCTAATCTTACCCCACTCTCCCCTATAAGAATTAGACATTTAATTTAATATTTTACAGCATAACTCTATATTATATACTAATAAACAACTAATTTAGAGCATTTATTACACCGACAGAAGTACAAAAACAAACTACCAAATGACTAATTCAGCGAATCATCCACTGACTGTAATGTGGAATGCATCCACCTGTTAATGCAACGACATTGGGAACTGTGGTCTCCACTCCAGAGAGTGGGCACAGATCGTGAGTGATGCTGCGGAGCGGGCGGGAAAACACGGAGCGGTAACAGACCGCTTGAGCTGGGGTGATGGGGGGGATTAGTGAGGGCAACTCAGCCGATGAGGGCAAAGGGGCAGTGGCTCTAGCCACCGGGCCACCCCCCTGTGCACGACCCTGCATGCAACTACAAGAAAACTGCAACCCACAAAAAAAGTCATCCACCTAAGAATAACATTGGCTTTTGCTTTTGTGTTTACTCACAACTTAAATTCAAAGAACAAGAACTAAAACAACTGTAACAGACCAACTGAGGAACATACAGCATACACTATTTAGACATACTGTAACACAATTGCACACGTATGAATTTTAAAATAATGTAAATGCATAAGCACTAAAATATAGCTTTCTTCCCATCTCATTTTTTTTCATCATCACGTCCCCTTATCCACAAATTGCTTGATATGGCAAATATAGCTGTGCATATTATGTCTGTAATTGTTAGATGTTTTGCTGTTGTTATTTAGGCTTTAAATATTGATTGGACTATTTTGTAAATGTTGGTAGTACCTAAAATAAGCACTTCTGACAGATAATGGTGCAAATATTAAAGACAAAAATGTGTCTATTCTAAAGCAGAGGAGAACAGACACTTGCTAGGACATCAAAGTTTATTTAAAAATTGAAATTGTGACTAACCTTGAGATTTTACCTCCAGAAAGAGTGTAAAGATGAGGGGGATGAGCAGCACCATGTCAGCGACACATGAAAGAGCGATGAACTGACATTCAGACACACACCACAGCAGTACATACATGAGGAAGTAGAAAGCAATGGCACGATATGTCTCTGTAACATTAAACACAATATAATGTAATGATCTTCTAGGATATCAAACCAAGTAGGCTAAATGAGAACACAAACATTTTATTTTTTCTGATGCTAAGGGAAGTTCTGAATATAATTTTCTTATATTCTCACAATAGTTTTTTGTTATAGTTATTTGTCTGAAGTGTTGAGGTCTTTCAAAGCCACAGGACAACTGTGGTAGAGCTGGAGCTGCAAAAACAAGACATCTTCTGTTTAAAAGCTGGTCTGTCTGTGCACAGGAGGACATGTGGCTTTGGAGAGTGATTTGCAGGAAGGGTGGAATCTTATGCTTTTAAAGCTAGCTTGCTATTGTTTGCCTCTCCGCCTACCCCACCTTTACTAGCTTTAACTGTTTGAACAGTTCTGTTTTCTGTCATTGACATTGGTAATGATTAAAAAAAAATACCAAAATGTAAGAACGTACTAAAGAATTCATTTTAAAATGTACTAAAAAAAAGTCCTAAAAGTTAGAACAGTACAGTTTTAAGAAAATGGTTAGAAAGTCGGACTTGTAACCCAAAGGTCACGGGTTCAAGTCTCAGGTCCGGCAGGGATTGTAGGTGGGCAAAGTGAATGTACAGTGCTCTCTTCCACCCTCAATACCACGACTGATCCTTGAGCAAGCCACCGAACCCCCTTTAATCTAATTTAAGTTGTAATAGCGACAACTAGTTTGATCATACTTAAAAAAAAAAATGCATCAACTGAGCATAAGTTTTTAAGTTGAAGTCGGTGGAAACATAACATATTGGGTTATGTGTATAACTGAATGTACCACAATGCATAATGTAGTGGTGAGAAGAGAGAAGCGGGCTATTGTGTCACATCCATCTTTGGTAATAAAATAAATCATTAGTTTTAATGCAGTACTAATCATTTATTTTCATTATATATGTCAGTGTGAGCTAAATCGTGTTTGGCCATTATAGTCATCACCCTGGGTTAACCTCTCATTTACATACTTAAAAAGCATGAATATTTAATTAAACAAGCATTTTTTAGTTTAGCACTGCAACTCAGGCAGGATTCATAAACGTGAAACATTGCTGATTCCAGAGTTTAAACTGTATTAACCCGGGGTTTAAAACATTTATTTTTTATACATTTTTTTGTATATTATGTAATTATGCTTTAATTGGATAACATATTGTTGGCAGTAAAAAAAAAGATTTTTCAAAGTTGTTAATAAAACAAAAAATAAAAAAGTACATTGTACAAGAAAATATTATTTCAGTCTTTCAGCTTTAAAATAATCAAATTTTAATATGTTAATTGTGGGTTCTTTGTAATCATTTGTGAAATTTACTAGCAATTTTGAGTGAAAACGTTCTATATCTTTTTTTTTTTTCAATGCACATGCAAGACATTTTAGCACAA